>NW_014578590.1:28221-35758 GCF_000485595.1 Priapulus caudatus
ACGAAAGAGCAGAGAGACCACACAAGAAGACTTGTTGTCCGAGATGAGAGTGAAGTCAGAGAAAAGAGAGACGAGAGAGCAGACGAGGAAGAGAGGAAGACCCGGAAGATGAGATCTCGTCCGCAGTCTGAGAGAGGAGGAGAGACAGTCATGATGAGAGTGCAGACATGAGACGAAGAGAGACGACACGATGAGAGAAGACGAGAGGAGCGAGAGAGACTGAGAAAGCCAGAGAGAGAGATCGAGAAGTGTGAGAAAAAAAGAGCAGCAGACACAAACCAGAGAAGACTTGAGACGAGATGATGAGACTTGAGAGACGAGAGACGATGGACCTCGGGAGAGAGAGAGCAAGCAGAGTTATCCAGACGAGTGAAGATGACGAGCAGACTGACTGAGGAGAGAGAGAAGAGCAGCATGTGACGCAGAGAAAGAGATGGAGACGCGAGAGAGGACCCCCAGCCGCATGATTGAGCAAAGTTAGAGAAGAAGAGAGAGAGAGAGTCAGAGTGTTGTGTGACGAGCAGCTGAGAGAGAAGAGAGAGAGAAAGACGAGACAGAGCAGAAGAAACGAGAGAGAGAGAGAGAGAGAGAGAGAGAGAGAGAGCGCGCGCGCATTCTGTCTCACACGTCGATGGCTGTGCGTGACGTTGATTACGGCGTCCCCGGTGACAAATGCGAGCAATTACTGCCCGAATACGACAATCAGCACGCGCACGTATCCCTCCCTATGCGAAGATAAAACAGCAGAGATAACAGCAGCGTCTCAGCTCGCCTGGCGCCCGCGTCCTCCTGCGCATCTTTCTCTTACTTCCCCTCCTCTCGTAAGTGTCACTTCCACGCAGATGTAAGCGCGCGCTTCACCGCTTTCGCGTGCGTAACCACAGGTGTAGCATTTCGCACGGTTAGAGAAACTCCGTCGGCGTGTCGGCGCACGCATGCCCGCAGTTACTGATTTGCGTCTTTGCTGCGGTTAAGGCGCACGGATCCAGCGGAATCAATCCAGTTATTGATTTTCGTGTTCGATGAGATCATCGCCCCACTGCCGCTGCCACTGATCTCGCACGCGGAAATCGATGTGATGAATTTTCGGGAGCAGACAGAATAGAGAGCACACCGCACTCTTATGATGGTAAACGGGTCACGAAGGTTACGCTTACTATGAAAAACAAACAAACAGACAAGCAAGTAAATAAACTAACAAACAAACGAACGGACGGACGAACGGACGTTTAACACCATTGAAAAGACAAACAAACAAATAAATAAACAAGAAATAAATGACCAATACGTAAGTAAAAAGAAAAAAGCTCGATAACAACAATAAACGAACAAATATACAAACAAATGATCATCAACCCTGCGGAGTTGTTAAATAAGAGATCGCGTCGCGGAATATATTATAATTATATAGACACTCTGCTAATCACCAGCGGTATCCGCATGCGAGCATCACTCATCTGTTCATGCGAATGCTCTTATAATAACAAGGTTAAGTGCAATAGCGCCGTGTGATCGTCCCTGCTCTCGGAGTATTCATCAATGGAATTTCGTTCAATGCGACTGTCAGGCGTGGTTAGCTATATTATGATGAAACCCATCTTTCGGTGAGGCAGAAGCAAGGCGACTTCTAATGCTTACCTAGTCTGACTCCGTACTGGCCTCAGCGCCGCACGGAGGGTAGAAGTCAGTCTAACGCTGACCTTTCTATGCGCAGATATAGTGTCAGCACGTCGGATTCACGCTCTAATGCGCGCTAATATTACGAGTAGATATTCCTAGTAAGAGAAACTGTTATACACTCGCGCGTGTGTGTGCGTACATGCGCGCGCGCGTGTATGCAGCTCTAATTGTTTACTATTGCGCAAGCATGCGTTAATAATTACGACAGCATGATCATATAGGGGTACGTACCTCGGCAGTTTCCGCCGCTCCTCGGCAGGTTTCACCACACCTCGACAAGTTCCGGCGTGCCTGACAGGTTCCGGCGTGAATCATGATTAACTGCTACTTCCTCTTCCTACCGTATTTCTCTTTAGCTGGCGTATAGCAGTAGCCTTCCGCTCACGAATGTTGCACTGTTTCGTCTCTAGAAAAAGCATTCTTATGAACTTTTTTCGCAGTAAAATTTGGCACTAGAGTGCACTAATTTGCAATATGCACGCAAAATAGATGCCTCGTCTATAGAAATCATGCGAAGTGAGATTGGTATTGTCGTGTAATTGTACCCTTCCGTCAAGTGGCGTTGCTAGAAATGCGCATCATTTAGCTGGCAAAAGTTACGAGCGGAGTTTAGTCTTTGAATCTGTGGGTATTTACCATGAATAAGTGTATGTTGTGTATGCGACGAAACTCGAAACTGAGTATTTCTAATTAATGTTTGTTCGATACATATTCAGGCCTGCTGCCTATGGACGCCCTCTGTGATGTTGTACAACACGTGTGTGCAGCTGTGTATGAATATAAATCTGCCTGCCTGCCTGCCTGTCTTTCAGTCTATCTGTCTGCTTGCCTGTCTGCCTGTCTTTCTCTCCCCACCTCTCTCTCTCTCATCTCCTCTCTCTCTTCTCCTCTCTCTCTCTCTACTCTCTCTCCTCTTGTCTCTCTTCTTACCGTTTCCTCTCACTTCTTTCTCTGTACTGTCTGTCTGCCTTGTCTCTCAATCTCTTCCTCACTCACTCGCTATCTCTTGCGCTCTCTCCCTCTTTCGCTTTCTATCCTTCTCTCTATTTCTCTCGCTCCCCGAGCACGATCCATAGCACAGTAGAATAATACAAAAGATAAATTCTTCGTCTCCTGTGGGTGGTAGACCAGTTATCGTTGCCACCCTCCGGTCTTCATGCATGGTGACTGTGTCAGCGTGGGTGACGATGGCGTGGGAGGTGGTGAGGGTGCCGTGCGAGGGAAGGTTTTGCACAATACTTTGTTGTTGTGATCGTTGCTGCTGCTAGTGTTGCTTGTTGCGTTCTCACTGCTGCTATATCGCTGCTGGCTGCTGCTGCCTCGTTGCTTGTTTGCCGTTGTATGCTACGTTTGTTTGTGTTGTTTTTTGTTGTCTGCAGTTGCCTGCTGCTTTTTTACTAGCTTCCTATTCTCATACCTATTACATGCGCATGCCCTAGTTGGGCACTATCCGCTCTCAATAGGCTGTTGCTGAGCGGAAGGAAATAGTTGCCACGCAGCCGGTAGCGAGGGCACCATATTCCTTCCCAAAGCAACACTCATGAGAGCATAGTGCCCCAACACCAGCCATTAATGTTTTTAGGTACTGCATCACATGACTATGCCAAATCTACTTATCATGGTATATACCATTCTTTATACTCCCTAATTTGCCGGTGCCATTCGATTGCTAACAAAAGCGGTCGACACACGAACACCAACCGCCGTTCGAAAATACCCTTTTTTTACTCTTGCGTTGGCGCCCAGCACGCCAGGAGAATCGTGCGCTAAAACACAATGCGCTTATGAATAACAATGGGATCGCGCAAAGCGATAGCTGCCGCTTCAGGCCGGGCCACTATCGCTGCATCTACCTCGCCTAGCCTGCCGTTATCAATGAGATTCGCAGCGATCTTATCACGTCACTGCCCACTAATGCGTAGTAATTGTTTCTATGCGCCACGTCCGTGCTGATTTCACAAAGCCATGTTTATCGGGGCCATTGTACCATGGGGCCAGCAGTCGAGCATGCGTGCCACACGCTGTGTTATCGGGGCAGGTACGATGGGCAGAGTGAAGCATGCGTTGACCACACGCTGTGTTATTCGCGGCAAGGTACATGGCGCCAGACGTGAGCATGGCGTGCCCGACTACGCTGCTTTGCACCTCACGCGCTGAATACTGATAACGCGGACGTCGCATGGCCCGTAGTAGATTTTCCAGCCGGGGCCTGGGCGGCTCTGGGGACCACTGGAGGGGGCCTTACATTTTTCGTGGGGGGTGCACCAATATATAATTTTCATTGAGATGTGGCTTCGAACCTTACTTTCATATGCTATTAATAACCTGTTCTACACCCGGCATTGTTTTTAATCAAATTTTTTTTTTCATCAAGCAGTGGACATTTTCATGGGGCGGGCCCTGGGGATCACAGAAAAATTTGTGGGGGGGGAGTGTTCACGTTCACCCTTCGCACGATGGAGATTATGCAATATTACACTAAAATGAGCAGCCGACCTGAGGTGAACATTGCCTTGCAAATTTTTCAAACCAACAAATTTTGCTTGGGGGGCGCGTCTCGGCGGGGGGCGAGGGGTGTCCGGTTTTTCGAAAAACCCCCCGAACCCCCCCTGGCTACGGGCCTGCATAGACAGCAGGCCTGAATAAGCATCGCACAGAAATTAATTAGAAATACTCACAGTGTTTCGTCGCATACACAACATACAGTTTATTCATGTTAAATAACCACAGGTTCAAGCTCTATATTCCGCTCGAAACTTTTGGCAGTTAAATGATGCGCATTTCTACAAAATAGTCGGATCTCGTTTCAAACACGACAATGGCCGACCGGTCACCACGGATACGCCAATTGACGGAATGGCACAATTACACGACAAGAACAATTTTACTCCTAATGCCTTTTAGGCGTCTACGAGGCATGTATCTTGTATGCATAACGCAAATTAGGGCACTCTAGTGCCGAATTTTACCGGGGGGAGGGGGGAGGGAAGAAGTAATTTTCTAGGGACCAAACAGTGCAATTTGCGGAAAGTTACTGTTGTATGCCCCCTATAGGGGCCTACCTATCGGCACTGTTACATCGTCTACCGCCGCCGCCGCCAACCCCCGCCCCAGTGTCACAGCCGCGGTGCGTTACAAGTGTGTGAGCGGTGCGCGTGCAGGTGGAGGCGAGATGTCCTCGGGCGTCTGCTGAAACCAGCGGTGAGAAAAAAACGTGTGGGGGGACGCTGAAGATGATGAGAAAGGCAGCTAATAATAATAATGATGATGATGATGATGGTTATGATGATGATGATGATGATGATGATGATGATGATGATGATGATGATGATGATGATGATGATGATGATGAAGATATCGACGACAACTACTATGATGATTATGACGATGACGATGACTGATGACAAGGATGATGATGATGATGACGACGACGACAACGATGATGATGATGGCAATGCGTGACGACGACGACAACGATGACGACGACGAGACGATGACGCCGAGACGATGACGACGAAGATGGCGATGATTATAATGATGGGTGGGCACGGTTCCGTGTCATGTAAGCTTGTGATGTGTAGGGCATTTCACATCATTGCGTACATAAGCCTACGTAGCAGCATTGCTATAATTATGGTTGTCTTGACTGTCACTGTATCAGGTTCAATTGCATCATTGCAATGCTGCAAACTTCGGTTACATCACTGCCACGATGGAAGCATCGGTCATGCCCACTGGCGCGTTGATATACGCATGATGACGCCTGGTAAACTGCTCGCTCTGGTTTACGTAACTATAGTTGTTTCACGGGATGAGGTTGTTGGCCTCACCCGTTCTCCCCCTCCCCAAAATCCGAATGTAGACAGGGTGGGTCATAGCGTCCACCAAATGTAATCGACATAACGTGGCTTGTATATATATTGCTTATAATATTAAATCAATAAATATTTGTTCGCGAGCACAACAGCATTGACCGAGGTGTGACCTAGTCAATACCTTTAATTAATTATGAATGTTTTGTTGACAATTTTTTCACAAGTTTAATAAAAATGAAAAAAGTCTGGCTATTATTAAATTATTTGGATTTTATTAAATTATCTGGATTTTATTAAATTATATTCAATAATCAAAATTCGGACTGCACATACAGCGAACAGGCACATACAGCGAACAAGTACACACGCACGCACGCACACACGCACACACGCACGCACGCACGCACGCACGCACGCACGCACGTCTATAGAAATCATGCGAAGTGAGATTGGTATTGTCGTGTAATTGTACCCTTCCGTCAAGTTGCGTAGCCATGGTGACGGTACGCCGTTTACATGTTGGAAACGGCTTCCTACTTGCTAGAAATGCGCATTATTTAGCTGGCAAAAGTTACGAGCGGAGTTTAGTCCTTGAATTTGTGTTTATTAACCATGAATAAAGTGTATGTTGGGTATGCGATGTATCTGAGTATTTCTAATGAATGTCTGTTCGATACATATTTAGGCCTGCTGCCTATGGACGCCCTCTGTGATGTTGTACAACACGTGTGTGCAGCCGTGTATGAATATAAATCTGAAGCGGATCTGAACATTTAACACGCACATGAACATGCACACGCACACGCATACACACGCACACACACGCACACACAAGCACACGCACACACACGTACATACAAGCATACACACGCACACGCACACACAAGCATACACACGCGCGCGCGCACACACCCACACAAACACGCACACACACAGGCACTCGCACACGCACACGCACGCGCACACACACGCACGCACGCACGCACGCACGCACGCACACACGCACACACGCACACACACACGCGTACACACACACACACACACACACGCGCGCGCGCGCGCAGGCAGGCAGGCAGGATACCCCCCTCCGCACCACCGGCGCCGCTATTGTGCCGCCTTCCTGTAACGGAGGGACAGTAGCGCTCCAATGAGCAGAGCGGAGCAAGGACCCTACTCGCCCGGTTAACGCGCGGTGTGGGCCAGCCATTCACGCAGCGGTTGCGCTAGGAGAGACTGTAGCAGCGGGTTGAGGGATGATGAGGCGGAGAGAAGGGGAGAGCAGGGGGAAGTGGCTAGGAGAGAAGAGTAGATAAGTAAACGGTATAGAGTAGGGTGGATAGTTAGGGGATGATGGGGGAGGAGAGGAGAGTGTATGGGAGGGGTGGGAGAGAGGAAGGGATGGGATTGGGGGAGAAGAAGGAGTGGGAGGAAAAAGGGGAGGGGAGAGTGTATGGGAGGGGTGGGGGAAAGGGAGGGATCAGATTGGAGGAGGGGAGGGAAGGGGAGGCAAAATAGTAGAAGGGGGAAAGAGGAGGGGAAGAGCAGGGAAGGGGAAAGGAAAGGAGAGAAACTAGCTTCGGGCAATACGTGTATATATCCGACAGTGTGGTGATGTTCCGCCATCAGCCCCTTCCTCTACCACCACTGCCGCCCGCACGCCGACCCCACCCCGCCCGCAATTTACGCTCGAACTACCCCGATACAGATTGTCGCTACAGATCGGTGACGGCGGCGGAGGAGGAGGAGCTGGCGGCGAGGCATTTTTGGACTGTCAGTCTATCTGCTACGGTGCATCGCGATGTTCGGTAGGTGTGGAGTCTCGATGCGCAGACCGGATGACATTCATGACTGGTGCTTGTTCCCCACGGCGCTGACGATGACGGAGTCGGTGACAGCGGTGACAGCGATGACGGCTGTGACGCAGGCGGAACGTCATCTATGCTTCTGTGCGGGTAATACTGCGTGTTACATAAGGCGTTATCTTTCTCTCTCTCTCTCTCTCTCTCTCTCTCTCTCTCTCTACACACACACACACACACACA
>NW_014578590.1:35768-46637 GCF_000485595.1 Priapulus caudatus
GACTAGCGCTAGGGTTAGGGTAAGGGTTAGGGTTAGGACTAGCGCTAGGGTTAGGGTAAGAGTTAGGATTAGGACTAGCGCTAGGGTTAGGATTAGGACTATCGCTAGAGTTAGGATTAGGACTAGCGCTAGGGTTAGGGTTAGGACTAGCGCTAGGATTAGGATTAGGACTACCGCTAATGTTAGGGTTAGGACTATATATAGCGCTAATGTTAGGGTTAGGACTAGTGCTAGGGTTAGGGTTAGGACTAGAGCTAGGGTTAGGGTTAGGGCTATCGCTAGGGTTAGGGCTAGGATTGGCGCTAGGGTTATGGTTAGGGCTAGCGCTAGGGTTAGGGTTAGGACTAGCACTATGGTTAGGGCCAGGACTAGAGCTAGGGTTAGGGTTAGGGCTAGCGCTAGGGTTACGGTTAGGACTAGCACTAAGGTTAGGGTTAGGACTAGTGCTAGGGTTAGGGTTAAGACTATCACTAGGGTTAGGATTAGGACTAGTGCTAGGGTTAGGGTTAGGACTAGAGCTAGGGTTAGGGTTAGGGCTAGCGCTAGGGTTAGGGTTAGGACTAGCGCTAGGATTAGGATTAGGACTACCGCTAATGTTAGGGTTAGGACTAGCGCTAATGTTAGGGTTAGGACTAGAGCTAGGGTTAGGGTTAGCGCTAGCGCTAGGGTTAGGGCTATCACTGTAACGTTGGAATGAGCGTTCATGTAGAAATGATGAAGTAGATCCAAATCCAGAACTTGTGTGGTAAACTGTACAACCTTTAATATCTTACACACATCACATCTCCTTACACACAGACAAAGAACGCGCACACGCGGATACGCGCGTGTGCCTCCTTCCGCGACCAGAACCCGCATTTCCTTCCTAGATCTCTCCTATCTATTACCCCCCAAAACTCCTACAAACATACTGCCCGCACATGTAACCGTTCTCACAGACCGCGTCCTACCCCCATTTCACAATGACCCTCTAATCTGTCTAACCTAACCACGTCTACCATTCTCCCTAATACATCAATGTAGCCGCGCATTTTGTTGCGCGACACTCTGTCTAGCTAGCTATGTAACACGTGTAAAACAGATGTTACATCACTAGGGTTAGGGTTAAGACTAGCGCTAGGGTTATGGTTAGGACTAGAGCTAGGGTTAGGGTTAGGGCTATCGCTAGGGTTAGGGTTAGGACTAGCGCTAGGGTTAGGGTTAGGACTAGCGCTAGGGTTAGGGTCAGGACTAGCGCTAGGGTTAGGGTTAGGACTAGCACTATGGTTAGGGTTAGGGCTAGCGCTAGGGCTAGGGTTAGGGCTATCACTAGGGTTAGGATTAGGACTACCCAGCTAACACATAATGTTTTCCTAACGTTATGTTCTGGTTTTATTTTGGTTTGGTTTGAATTAAACCTTTTAAGAACGTTCATCAAACGTTATAAATAAAGTTATATATAGGTTCTTGACAAACGTTTGCCACAAACGTTGTGTCAACCACCATTTAACGTTTTGTTATAGTTGCGAAATGGTTTACTACAAACGTTAGCTATAAACGTTGCACTAACCATCATTTAACGTTTTTAAATAGTTGCCAAATGGTTAGAAACAAACGTTATCTGCACCTATATTACTAACCAGTACTGAACGTTTATCTAGGGTTTCGAGGGGGTAAAAATAAACGTTATTTATAAACTTAGTCGTAACTATGAACAAACGTTAGAGGGGAGGGATGGTGGAGGCAGAGAGGGGAGGGATGGCGGAGGCAGAGAGGGGAGGGATGGCGGAGGCAGAGAGGGGAGGGATGGCGGAGGCAGAGAGGGGAGGAATGGCGGAGGCAGAGAGGGGAGGGATGGTGGAGTCAGAGAAGAGAGGGATGTCGGAGGCAGAGAGATGAGGAATGGCGGAGGCAGAGAGGGGAGGGATGGCGGAGACAGAAAGAGGAGGGATAGCGGAGGCAGAGATATGAGGGATGGCGGAGGCAGAAAGGGGAGGGATGGTGGAGGCAGAGAGGGAAGGGATGGTAGAGGCGGAGAGGGGAGGGAAGGCGGAGTCAGAGAGGGGAGGGATGGCGGAGTCAGAGAGGGGAGGGATGGTGGAGGCCGAGAGGGGAGGGATGGTGGAGGCAGGGAGATGCAGGCCCGCGGGCCGAACGATTTTGACGTGAAAACAAAAATAAAATTAGTAGAGAATTCATCCATACAACGGTAATGGTGATATGCTACTTGTTCCGACGTGTTTTTACGATGTTCGCTGCGTTGCCTGGACATTTAGGCCTAGGACATTTTGGGCCTGTCAGACTTTCCTCGTCGTAAACGGCGCGTGTGCGTCATTTTTGCGTGTGTGCGTGAGCGTGTGTGTGCGTGTGTGTGTGTTGCGCGTGCGTGCGCGTGTGTGCATGAGTCCGAGCGTGAGTGCGTGCGTGTGGCTATGGGTGCGAGGGAGACTAGAATGCGGAGCTCGTCCTTATTAGCGTCTGAAAATGAGAGCTGTGCGCACACCATGTACAAATGTTATATCTCCACTCTCAAACAGCAGTAGCAGTAGCGGTAGTAGTAACAGTAACAGCAGCAGTAGCAGTAGCAGCAGGAGCAGCATTGGCAGCCGGGCGCGTGCCCGTGCGCTAGCTCGCCTCGTGACATCACGCAACGTATTACTGAGTAAATCATAGATATCTAGAGATGCCTCTTTTTCGCACGCATGCACGTATGCACGCACGCACACACATATACACGCTAACGCACATAAACACGTACATATGCAAACGCACACATACAAACGCGTCTCTTTATTTCTCTCTCTCCCTCTCCCTCTGTGTTTCTCAGCTTCTCTACATGTCTGTGTGAGCGCGTGCGTGGGTGCGTACGTACTCGTATGCGCCAATGTGTGCTCACGTCCATATATGAACGCCCGCGCGTGCGTGTGTGTGCTCGTGATCGTGTTTGTGGAAATGGAACACGTAAACATCAATTGAACAAATCCTCCGCATTTGCGGCGATATCATCGATGCGAGTAATCAATAACGTAAAAGCAATAGGATGACATTGCAGGGACCGATAGCGATGATCAATAGGGATGATCGATAGCTGTGATCGATTGATAAAAATGATAGATGTTGTTGTCCAACCATTACAGTGCAATAAAGAACAATGATCAATCAATGATCGATATCAAAAATCAATAATAGTGAACAATATTGTTGATCGATTGTAGTATGCGATATCAGTGATTAATGGTTGTGATTGATATCAGTGATCGATGGTGGTGTTGGGCCGATGGCTTCCATAATAACTTCCGGCCGTTGTTGATTGTGGGAAGGATTTTGCAAGGCTTTTGCTACTGTTGCTGCTGCACTGCTGTTGCAACAATTGTTGCTATTGCTACTGTTGCGGCTGCAACTCGTGTTACTCTTGCTACTGCTGCTGCCGCTGCTGCTACTGATGCTGCCCCTGCTGCTACTGCTGGTGTGGTTACTGCTGGTGCAGCTGCTGGTGCAGTTGCTGGTGCTAATGCTGCTGCTACAGCTACTGTTGTTGTTGTTGCTGTCGCCGCCACTGCTGCTGGCTCTCTTGGTTGTGTTGCTGCTGCGTGGGGACAGGCTCGTACTAGCCGACTCCTTCTCCTCCTCTTCAACCCCCCCCCCCATTATCAACTAGCGCCTTCATAGGAATAATTGCTTATTAATCTAAACGTGGCTTGACGACCCACCACGGCCTATCGACATATCCCGCTGTCGCCTCTTCTAGATTGACAGTTATTGCTTTACCTGCCGCTGCCGAAACGGAATGCCAATCAGCACACCGTGCGCGGCACCGGGATGCTGGGAATGCTAAATGAAGCCGCTGCTGAAGCAACAGGGGTAACCGTTTCATTAGCGAAGCATCTTCGCTCGACGTTTGTTTGTCGTCGTCGTCCGCCGCCGCTGTGTGTAATAATAAATTAAAAGGTTTTGCGAACGTTTCGTCTGCGGCCAACACGCGGCGTCTACTTGCGCTCTGTAGCCGATCTTGGCTCGATCTCGCCCCGTAATGTGATCGATTGTTATCTGCAGGCGGCAGCTTCAGCGTCGGAGTTGTGTCGAGCGCGCAGGACAAACGCAGAGGAGTATGTTCGAGTTCGTCAAAGTGATTACGTCACCAGAAATAATAAAAATAAAGAAATTATTTCCACTTTTTCACAAAATGTAAGCGATTTTGTTCACGTTTTCTATGGTTAACTTGCTGCATTATACTTTCTATTTTGCTATTCTGTTTGATGTGAACAAACACTCGTGACTCATACATAGCCCATAGCAAGCAATTAATGTCGCAATCATTATATCAAATCGCCGAGTTTTTTTTGGATTTTTAACTAGTTGAGAAACAACCTTATCAGGGAAGAATTTGAGGATAAATTTAGTCCCATTAGTACTTACTTTTAATGTAAAAAATTGCAACAAAATGTTTACAAATATACACCATCAAAAATTCGTGACGTAGTCAATTTAATGGTACGTGTTAGGGATGGCTCGGCTGCCGGGGCTGCTGCGCGTCGGGGAGAGCACAGAAGATGAGAAATTTTTTTTTAGCACAGAAATCCTACGGGAGCTATTAGCATGGCACTTCATACCCCACTAAGAGTTAGAAGAGGTAGGATGAGCGAGGAGTAGGGGAACGGAAACGGAGGAAGGTAAGGAAGGAGAATGAGAGGCGTGGATGAATGAGGCAAATTGGGAAGAGAGGACGAAAATGGAGGTGAGTGAACGGGGGAGGCAGAGAGATGAGACATGGCGGAGGCAGAGAGGGGATGGATGGCGGAGGCAGAGAATGGTGAAGATGATGATGATGACGATGATGATGATAATGATGATAATGAAGATCATGATGATGATGATGATTATGATGATGATGATGATGATGAGTCGAAACTATCGGGTCGATAGCTCCTGCGCGCGTGATTTTTGGACACAGACGTGTATCGAGGGAAACAGGCCGTTTTTCTGCCTGCCAAGATCGGCACAAACGAGCCGTAAAAATTTCAAACTGCGACAATTCAGAAATGCGCAGAGAATGTGGGCGCTGCACCTGATCAAAACCTAGCAAAAAAACAGACATGCACTGTGCACGTGGGATCAGTAAGACCGAGTCCCTGCATAGTTGGTAACGGGATTCAGATACTCATCTCTTTGTAGCCTGGCGCAAATTCGGAGCCATCATCGCACGCGCATGCGCGAATCGCTATTCGAAACAACGTGAAGGGCACACAATTTCGCGTCCGTTTTTCTTTGTTGAAGATACTCCATCAGATTCCTAACAGCACAGAAGTAAGAGTGACACAGAAAGAGCGTCTCAAGACCGTTGGTGTGATCTACCCATGAACAACAATAGTTGTCGTCTAGGAATCAAGCGCTCGGGCCGCGAAAACAACATCTTTGCGTTCACATGGTGATGAGAAAAATATGGCGCAGCAACATAAGAGACGCAGCTACATGCTTGCCCTAGCGCACACACCTACATACTTACATTTCCTTAGACCGAGAGAATACTTCACAAATTACCACACTAAGCAGTCGCGTCTTTAAATTGGGTGCCATGTAGTGCACCTCAAGTGTCCTATCGACCAGGACTCACTTAGGGTGATGCATGCGGTTTGCAAGCAATCGCGTTGTGGTCACCGCGCCCGTACATAATAGTAGTCGTCGGCTGCAAGAGATAGACGGCTGAGGTACGGCGGCATTATGTCGGCAGCTTAGTGCTTCGCTATAACTTTCGCTCTCGCAGCGTCTGCCGCTAATGTTGCGCGTACGACGTTCAGATTCACGGCGATATTCAACGAATTACCTTCGCGCGCAAACCAGGCACAGGCGCAGGCACAGGTACGTGCACAAGTACAGGCACAGACACAGGCACATGTACAGGTACGTGCACAAGTACAGGCACAGAGACAAAGTCCCAGTATAGCGCAGGCAATTCGCGTGATGTCACGGAGGCCCAGGATAAGGCGCTGGAGCCTAAGCGGCAACGTAGCGAGGCAGCCGCGCCCGGCTGCCATGCTAGCTCCTGGCTGCTACGGCCACAGGCACAGGTCTTGGCAGGATAGCATCACCTCGCACGCTGGGCCTGCCGAGAGTGCCGTCAATGGTAGTTACTTGCAACCAGGTAACCACAGACGTAAATGCAGCAGGTACCGTGCACCCAACCAGGATAGCGTGCACCAGTACAAGGCGACAGCAGGTAAGCCGTGCTAGCAAACTGTAGCCATCACTGACGGCAGGCCTAGGTGATAGCTGCATGGCTATGGCACCAGGGCGGCTCGGCCATGTTGCTCCTGCTGCTACTGCTGCCTGGCTGCTGAGTTACTGTTTACTACTACCGCGTAATGCTGACTCAGTACAGCCAATGTGCTGGCGCAAAATGGCGCGTCACCCTAGGTACGTGTAGCAAGTACAGGCACATGGCACTTGCTGCCTAGTACTGGTGCTGCCCTGCTTAGCTTCGTGGTTCTCGGTTAACTTGTGCGCTGTACCGAGGCCGTCGCCACAGCTACACCGCCCACATGACGAGGTACGGGTGGTTTACACTTCAAGTAGCACATGGCAACACGACGCAGCAGCCGCCACGCGCCACGCCGACGTTCACCGCCCTCGCCACTCACGTCACTATCACTGGCGCAAGCGCAGGCAGCATGCAGCAGGTGACCGTGTCACAAGTACAGGCACATGCAGCAGGGCGCCTCCTGCTCTCACTCTCCTCTCTCCTGAGGCTCTCCACCGCTGGGGCCTCACTCCTTCCACCACGCCTTACTCCCCATTCCTCCTCTTCACGACCTGGCCCTCCGCTACCTCTCCCGCTACCCGCTTGGTGGGTAGGGACGTCTGATGTCGGCTAGCACCGAACAGCTGCTTTTTGGCTGGCTGGCTGCTGCTGTCTACTACTCAGCTTCTGCTGGCTATTACTGGCTCACGCTGCTACTCCACTCGCTACTCTTCTCGGCTCGCTGCTACGCTGCTGCTTACTACTACTACTCACTCACTATTAAGCTACTACTACTGAGCTACTTACTCTCTCCTCCGTCAGGCCTTCCGACCGAGACCAGCTAAGGACTGCTCGCAGCGAACAACTACTTACTACTGACTATCTGCTAAGCGCCCGCCCGCCCGCAGCCACCACCCCCCCCCCCAGCGGCCCCGCCCCGCCGGCGTCGCGCCCGCATACCCGCTACTAGCTGGCTGCTGCTACTGGCTTCTGCTGCACGTTACTGCTCCTGCTGATGCTCGCTGCGTGCTGGCTGCTGCTTGCTGCTACGCGCACTGCTGGCCCTCTGCTGCTGCATGATTGCTACTCGCTACTAGCTGCTGCTGACTGCTGCTTCGTATTAACTACACTGCTGATGTGCTGACTGCAGCCCGCCGCCGCTGCTTGCGCTGATGCTAATACTATTGCTGCTACTGGAGCAACGCTACTTGCTGCTTGCTACGCTGCTGCTCGCCTTGCTGCTGCTTCGTGCACCAGCCAACACTGCGTACTGCGCCTGTACTTGTGCACGTACCTGTGCCTGTGCCTGTACTTGTGCACGTACCTGTGCCTGTGCCTGTACTTGTGCACGTACGTCAGTGTGGCACTGCGCCCTGTACCTTTGTGCACTGTAGCACTGATGAACTGTGCACTGTACTTGTGCACGTAACCATGATGCCTGCGCCCTGTACTCTGGTGCACCAACTCTGGTGCCTGCGCTTTACTTGTGCACGTACGCGTGTGGCATGTTCTAAGACAATATACCCCCCGGACAATTACGCCCCCGACACATTACCCTCAGATGCCATTCAGCCCCCGGACAGATTCACCCCCCGACAATCACCCCCCGGACCATTACCCGCGACCCCGGACATTATAGCCTCCCGGAATTTACCACCCCGGAGCATTTTACCAGCGGCCCCCAGATATATTATCCCCCGGACATTTCACCCCCCCGACCAAATTAGCCTCCGATCATGTTACCCATAGCCCCCGGACATTTACCCACTCCCCGGACATTTACCCTCCCGGACATTTACCCCTGGAGCAATTACTCCCCACTGTTCTATTATTCATTGTTGAGACAGTGATACAGGGACGGCGAGGTTGAAGGAGGAAAGGAAGCAAGGAGGTGGTGGAAGAGGGGGGAGAAGGCTGGGGAGAAGGTGGATGGAAGAGAAGAAATGGGAGAAGGTGGGAGGAGGAGGAGGAGTAGGAGGTGTGGAGGAGGAGGAGAGGATGGTGAGGAGGAGGAGGAGGAGAAGGAGGTGTGGAAGGAAGAGAGAGAGGTGGAGGAGGAGAGGGGGAGAACGCTGGAAGAAAGTGGTAGAGGAGGAGAGGGGGAGAAAGGTCGAGGAGGAGGAGGAGGAGGGAGAAGATGGAGGAGAGGCAAGAGAGGAGGAGAGGATGAGAGGAAGCGGAGGAGGTGGAAGAGGAAGAGGAGGAGGAGGTGGGAGGAGGAGGAGGAGGAGGAGGAGGAGGAGGAGGGGAGGAGGAGGAGGATAGGAGGTGAGAGGTGGACGAGGAGGAGGAGGAGGACGAGAGGTGGTGAGGAGGAGGAGGAGGAGGAGGAGGTAGAGAATGGAAGAGGTAAGCGAGGCCAAGTGGTAGATGAAGGGGAGGAAGGTGTGGAGCGAGAAGGAAAGGTGAAGGAAGGATGGTAAGGGAGAGGAAGAAGTGAGGTGGAGGAGGAAGGAGAGTGAGAACGTGGGAGAAGGTGGTAGAGGAGAAGGAGGGGGAGGAGGGGAGAAGGTGGAGGAGGAGGAGGAGGTAAAGAGAATGGAAGAGGTAGCGGAGGCCAAGTGTAGCGGAGGAGGGAGTAAGGTGGTGGAGAGGCACGAGGAGGTGGAAGGAAGAGGAGGAGGAGGAAAGGAGGTGGAGGAGAGGAGAGTGAGAACGTGGGAGAAGGTGGTAGAGGAGAAGGAGGGGAGGGCAGGGGAAGGAGAGCGAGGAAGAGGAGGAGAAGGAAGCGGAAGGAGGCAGAGAGATGTGGAGGAGGAGGAGAGGCGGGAGGAGGAGCGAGAGGAGAGGAGGTGAGGAGGAGGAGGGGAGTACGTGTGAAAGGGGGGGGCGCGTCGGCAGGAGACGGACTCCATGGGGGGGCGCGGGGCAACGGGCCGGTCTCGAGCGGCAGACCCGGGGCGGACCCACGCCAAGAAATAAAGAAAAAAAAAGAAAAACCACAAAAATAAAGAAGGGGGGGCGCTGGTGACGGAACGTGGGTAGCAGGTGGTTGCGAGAAGGAGGGAAGGAAGGCCGAAGGTGTGAGGAGAGAAAGGTAGAGAAAGGGAGGGAGGTAGCGGAGGGCCAGGTGGTGAGGAGGAGGGGAAGAAGGTGGTTGGAGGAGAGGAGGTGGTAGGAGGAAGGAGGAGGAGGAGGCCTGTGCATGTGCCTGTACTTGTGCACGTACCTGTGCATGTGCCTGCGCTTGCGCCTGTACATGTGCACGTACCTGTGCCCGCCCTGTGCCTGTGCCTGTACTTGTGCACGTACCTGTGCATGTGCCTGTACTGTGCATGCGCCTGTACAGGCACAAGTACAGGCCACAAGTACAGGCACAAGTACAGGCACAAGTGCACCTGTGGCCTGATAGCTTGTGGCACCACGCTACCTGCGCTTGCGCCTGTACTTGTGCACATACCTGTGGCCTCGTGCCTGTACTTGTGCACGTACCTTCGTCTGGTAACTTTGTGGCACAGTACCCTAGTGCACGATACCCTGTGCGAGGTGCCTGGTTACTTGTGACGATACCTCTGCGCATTGCGGCGCCTGTACTTCGGTGCAATACCATGGTGCTGTGGCACATAGTACTTAGCTGCACATGTACCTGTGCCCTGTGGGCTGTACTATGTGCACGGTACCTGTGTCCGTACTCTGGTGCAGTACCTGTGCATGTGCCTATACTTGTGCACCGTACCTGTGCCTTGTGCGCCTGGTACTTGTGCACGGTACCTACCTGTACATGTGCCTGTGCCTGTGCACGTACCTGTGCACGTCGACCTGTGCCATTGCATGCGCCTCTGCGCCTGTACTTCGTGGCAACGTACCTGTGCACGTACCTGTGGCATTGCCTCGTACTTGTAGCACGTACCGTGCGCTCTGCGCCTATACTTGTGCCAACGTAACGCTGTGCCTTGACTGTAGCTTGTGGACGTACCTACACTGTACATGTGGCCATTGTGCACTGTGCACGTAGTTCTGTGCACGTACGCTGTGCAATGGCATGCGCTTGCGCCTGTACTTGTGCACGTACCTGTGCCTGTGCCTGTACTTGTGCACGTACCTGTGCGGCCTGTGCT
The DNA here is from genome assembly GCF_000485595.1 of Priapulus caudatus. Taxonomy (NCBI): domain Eukaryota; kingdom Metazoa; phylum Priapulida; class Priapulimorpha; order Priapulimorphida; family Priapulidae; genus Priapulus; species Priapulus caudatus. The sequence goes on from NW_014578590.1 coordinate 46,041, forward strand.
GACTTGTGCATCTGCCGGGGTGTGTACTGTGCCTCGTACTTGTCACGCTGAACGCTGTTGGCCATGTGGGTGCCTGCTACTTGTGGCACTACCATGTGCAATGTGCCTGTACTTGTGGCAGCGTACCTGTGGCCAGTGCCTGTACTTGTGCACGGTACACCTGTGCATGTCCGTACTTGTGCAGCGTACCTGCTGCATGTGGCAGCTGTACTTGTGCACCGTACCTTGGGCGATGTGCCTCGCGCTTGCGCGCTGTGCATGTGCCGATGTGAGGCCTGTTACTTGTGGCACGTACCTGTGCCTGTGCCTGTACTTGCCCTTGCGCATGTGCCTGTGCCGGAGTACTTGTGCACGTACCTGTGCATGTTTCCTGTAACTTGTGGCACGTATCTTGTGCTGCCTCTACCTGTACTTGTGCAATCTGACCTGTCGACCTGTCGCCGTACTTGTGCATGATAGCAGTGCCTGCGTCTGTATCTGTGCACCGCACACGAGACCAACACTGTGCCTGTGGCCTGTACAGCTTGTGCACGTAGTCCTAGTGCGTGCGCTTGCGCCTGTAGCATTGTGCACGTACTGTACATGCCTAGTGCAGCC
>NW_014578590.1:46662-57702 GCF_000485595.1 Priapulus caudatus
GCTTAGTACTCCATAACCCTAACCTAGCATGAAACTCCCGTTATATATGTGCAGCAAAGTTTGTTTCTAACCATATAAAAACAGTTAATTTATGGTTAGTGTAACGCTTCATGATAAACGTTTGTAAATGGTTACGACAATTCTAATAAATAACGTTTATTTTTCACCACCTCGGTCCTTAGAATAACGTTCAAGCTACTAGTCTGTAATAGGTGGTGCAGCTAACCGCTTGTGTTTGCTAACCAGTATAAAACGTTAAATGATGGTTAGTGTAGGTTCATAACTACGTTTGCTCATGCGCTTACGGACAAATGTTTAAATAATAACGTATATTTTCACCACCTCGGAACTCTAGATAAACGATTCAGTACTGGTTTGTAATAGGGTGCAGCTAACGTTTCGTTTAACCATATAAAACGTTAAATAACGCGTTAGTCTGCAACGTTACATTCGGCTAACGTTTGTTCATTTACGACTCAAGTTTAAATAACGTTTAATTGATTACCCTTCGCAAACCCTAGATAAACGTTCAGTACATGGCTATAGTAATATTAGGTGGCAGATAACGTTTGTTTCTATAACCATTTGGCAACTAATTAAAAACGTTAAGATGATGGTTAGTGAACGTTTATAGCCTAACGTTTGTAGTAAACCATTTTTCGCCAACTATAAACAAAACGTTAAATGGTGCCGTTGACAAAACGTTTGTGGCCAAACGTTTGTCAAGAAACCTATATATAACTTTTATTTATAAGTTTTGATGAACGTTTCTTAAAAGGTTTAAGTCAAACCAAACAACAATAAAACCGAACATAACGTTAGGAAAACTATTATGTGTAGCTGGGTAGTCCTAATCCTAACCCTAGTGATAGCCCTAACCATAGCCCGTGCGCTAGCCCTAACCTAACCATAGTTGCTGTCCTAACCTAACCCTTAGCGCTAGTCCTGACCCTAAACGCTAGCGCTAGATCCTAACCCTACACCCTAGCGCTAGTCCTAACCCTAACCGTCAGCGATAGCCCTAACCCTACCCTGCTCTGAGTCCTAACCATAACCCTGCGCTAGTCTTAACCTCACCCCTAGTGTGCATGTAACATCTGTTTTAATCGTGTTACATAGTACGCTAACAGAGTGATCGCGCAACAAAATTGGCGCGGCTACATTGATGTATTAGGGAGAAATGGTAGACGTTGGTTAGGTGTAGACAGATTAGGAGAGTCATTGCTGAGACAATCGGGGGTAGGACGCGGTCTGTTGAGAACGGTTACATGTTTGCGAGGCAGTATGTTTGCTTAGGAGTTTTGGGCCGGTAATAGATAGGAGAGATCTAGGAAGGAAATGCGCGCGTTTCTGGTCCGCGGGAAGGAGGCACAGCGCGTATCCGCGCTGGTGCGCGTTCTTTGATCTGTGTGTAGGAGATGTGATGTGTTGTAAGATATTAAAGGCTATGTACCGTTTACACACAAGTTCTGGGATTTGGATCTGACTTCATGCATTTACACATGAACGCCTCATTCTCCAACGCTACAAGTTGCATAGCCTACCCTAGCGCTAGCGCTAACCCGTAACCCTAGACTCTAGTCCTAAGCCCTAAATTAGCGCTAGTCCTAACCTAACATTAGCGGTAGTCCTAATCCTAATCCTGTAGCCGCGTAGTCCTAACCTAAGCCCTAGCGCTAGCCCTAACCCTAACCCTAGCTCTAGTCCTGGCCCTAAACGATAGTGCCTAGTCCTAACCCTAACCCTAGCGCTAGCGCCCTCACAATAACCCTGACGCCAATCCTAGCGCTAACCTAGGATAGCCTAACCTACACCCTAGCGCTCTAGTCCTTAGCCCTAACCCTAGACACTTAGTCCTAATCCTAACCTAGTGATAGTCTTCAACCCTAACCCTACACTAGTTCCTAACCCTAACCTGAGCTGCTAGTACCTACCGTAACCCTAGCGATAGCTTTTAACCCTAGCCTAGCGACTAGGCCCTAACCAGAACCCTTAGTGCTAGTCCTAACAGTAAACTGCTAGCGCTAGTCTAACCCCAAACCTGCCACTATGCAACCCTAACATTAGCGCTAGTCCTTAACCCTAAATTGCGGTAGTCCTAATCCTAATCCTAGCGCTAGTCCTAACCCTAACCTACGTAGGTCCTAAGTCCTTAACTCTAGCGATATGTCCTAATCCTAACCCTAGCGCTAGTCCTAATCCTAACCCTTACCCTAACCCTAGCGCTAGTCCTACCCTAACCCTTACTAACCTAGCGCTAGCTCATAGCACTAGGGTTAGGGTTAGGACTAGTGCTAGGGTTAGGGTTAGGACTAGTGCTAAGGTTAGAGTTAGGACTAGTGCTAGAGTTAGAGTTAGGACTAGCACTATGGTTAGGGTTAGGACTAGCGCTAGGGTAAAACAATAGTAGAATTTCGGGAGCAAACATAACCGCTAGGGGTAAGACTTCCACGCGGTCTACTTTCTTCCTTGGTCTTCTCTACGTTCTGCTGCAGTGGGGCGCATGGAGCTCACTCGGCACCCACCAGCCGCCTGCTTGTTTGTTCTGTATCCGGCAAACGAAGCGCGAGAAGAGGGTGAGAGCGAAAGAGCGACGGCAGGGTAAACATCGTCTCGTGGCAACGCGCCGCGACCGCCGCCTCGCGTGCACGCACCGTTCATTGCAAACAGCGCTCTGAAATTACTCGTGCATCTATACGCGTCGCCGCCTGCATGGGAGAGAGCGGACATACCTGCGTTGCCACCGGCAGCAGCCTCGTGGTTCTCATTCTCTCTCTCTCTCTCTCTCTCTCTCTCTCTCTCTTGTGCGCTCGGTCTCTATCTTGCTGCCCCTCTCTCTTTTTCTCTCTTTTTTTTCTTCCTCCTCTCTTTCTCTTTCTTTCTTATCTGTCGCTTTTTTTCTCCCTCCTTCTCTCTTTCTCTCTCTTTCTGTCTCGTTCTTTTCTCCTTCTTTCTCTCTCGCTCCCTCTCTTTCTCTCTCTTTTCTCCCTTTTTCTCTCTCTTTTTCTCGTCATCTCGCTTTTTTTGCCATTTTCTCGCCTTTACTCTCTTTCTCTCTCTCTTTCTGTCCCATTTTCTGGCTTTCTACTTGTTTTTTTAATGTTTTTCTTGCGCTCTCCTGCTTCTCTCTCTCTCTCTCTTTCTTATCAACTCTCTCCTTCGTTTGCCGTGGTTCTCTCTTTTCTCTCTTTCTGTCGCTCTTTTTCTCTGGCACACAGTCTTTCCCCAATCACTCTCTGTCCATCTCTCTTTCACTCGCCCGCATCTCTCACTCTCTCCCTCTTCAACTCTTTCCCGTTCTCTCTCGCACCCCGTAGCGGGTATATACTCACTCGCTGCGTGGCTGGCGCCTGCTTGTAATTAATTAACAACAAAGTAAATTACCTCGCGAATCCCACTGAATAATGCGGACTCGCATCGCGCGCGTACCCTGGCGGCAACAACGAAGTCGATAGTCACAGGGACAACGATGACTACAGCCACGGCTACACCCTCGTCTACAGTGGGTGAGGTTATACTGTGACGTTAGACGAGCTAATTTCGTGTTTGCGCGGTCAGGATCCCGAGTGCGACTTTCCACGGTAATGCGACTCGACGGGTGATAAACCTGACGCGAGCGCCGCCTGGCGGTGGACGAGACCACAGCTTGTGGTGCGCGTGTGCTGCTGCTGGCGTTTTCGTGATCAGGCGACACGCAGCGACAAGTAGACCGTGAATCGTAAAGTGGTAGCTCCACATCTCTTAGCAAGTAGAACCACAATTACTGAGATTGCATATTTCATGTCGCCACGAGTGATAGGGAAAGTTGGGGAAAGAGAGCGAGAGAGATTCGCAGAGGGAAGCTGGGAAAGATAGAAAAAAAGACGCAGTCGAAAAGGAAAGTAAAGGGAAAAAGAAAGATGCACGTCAAAGCAAGAGTTTGAGTGACAGAGGGGGGCAGGGTGAGAAAGAGTCCAATTGTGCGTTCGGAGTAATCTAGCAACTTAGCGTTGCGAAGAGAGCGCTCAATCTGGCTGCTTCTCCCGATAGTTTCACTGCTCTCACTCGCGCAGCAATCTAGCTGCATCCATCTAAAACTTGATAATCATTAACTATCATCATCTACGATCATTAGATCTGCATAATTGCGCAACCTGTATGAGACGAGCTACGTATGGGGCTGCATCTCCCGGAATTGATGTAATAGAGGGTTTAGTGTATGCGTGTATGTGTGTGTGTGTGTGTGTGTGTGTGTGTGTGTGTGTGTGTGTGTGTGTGTGTGCGTGCGTGCGTGAGTGGAGGGTAGACGAGCACTTTATTACTTGACTAATTGCTAGTGTCAATAGCGACTGCACACGTCGTTATTTCAATATCGGCTGACTATGTAACACTACGTATGCTGGCTACACCAACTATTGATCGGACGCTGTAAAACCGCCAGCCCCTTGTTTATAGCGCCTCGTACCTCCTACCTATTGACGGTAATCTCACTGCGTAGACATGCGGAGCATTAATTGCTAGGCATCCCTGTGAAAACAGTTGATTGTTTTGTTTTCGCCTAGCACGACTGTTTCAAGAGCGGGAGGGCTGGGAGCGGAGAGGCCACGCAATCTCTCAACACATGCATGCAGAGGGCGTTGCGAAGGCGAACATGGAATCACAAGGGGAGGAAAGTGAGAGAAAGGGAATGGGGTGAGAGAGAGAGATAAAGAAAGAAAGTAATAGAGCGACGGGAGAGAAAGAGAAAGAGAGAGATTAATAAAGGAAGAAAAAGGGAAAGAAAGAGAGAGGAAAGGAAAGTGCGAGAGAAAACGAGAGTGATAGTCTGATAGAGCAACAGGAGAAAGAGAGAGAGAGAGAGAGAGAGAGAGAGAGAGAGAGAGAGGGAAAGAGAGGGAAAGAGGATAGGTGAGAAGCAGCAGCGATGATAAAATGACCGTACATGGCACAATTTCACATGAATCAGATTGACCCGCTATGATCATGTGGACCGAAGGACAACTGTTACTGACGCCACGTCCGCCATTTTGTTTGCGTCGACTTTTACGCGATTTGAATACGCGTCGATGACAACACCTACCCAGCGTAGTATTACTATTTTACATGTGCGATATGCGCAGCAAGCAAGACGCGTCAATATAATATATATATATAATATATATAATATAATATATATATAGCTGAACTGAAGGTGCGGTGCGTATCGGTGTCGTGGTAGTGTTCGCCGGTCTGCGCGCGCGCTGCGTGGAGACTGAGTGGAGTGCGGCGGCGGCTGCACGTCGGCGGTGCTCGACACGCTGATAGTCCGGGAGCTGGAAGGGTCCACCGTGCACCCCCCTCCCACAAACCTCCGAACCAATATTTTTCTGAAGCCCCATGACGCCCTGATCACGAAAATAAATGTTAACATTGCGTAAGTTGGGACGAACTTTCGGTTATGACGTTATCAAGATGGCCGCCATAGTGAAATTTACCCAGAATGTGAAAAAAATCATAAAATCGTTATTTTTCGATCAAACAAGTGAGGTATCAAAATTACCGCAATAGAATAACAAACAGATCTATTAACAAAACAAACTACTATGAAAGGATTTATTTCCGAAAAAAATGAATTTATGTCGATTTTGAGGTCAAAATTTCAATTTTTCACAAAATAATGGTCATTATTTTTGGTCAAATTTTTTCCAGAAAGCAAACAACCATAGTCATGATTCAGAAATGTTTTATACACACTATTTTGTTCATATCCTGTGTATCACAACTGTTCAAATATCAACAGTCATATCAACAATAATTGCCGTTTCTGTGTGTCTAAATATCTAACTAACACAGAGTTCATGTCATTCGCGAGTACATATTGTCAATCCAGATCACTGTCTGTGATTTCACCACTGCTTTGTCCACTAAACTGATCTAGCCCATCTGTCAGCTGGTATACAGTTTCCGAGTCATCTGAATCCACATCGTCGTCAGACTCCAGTGGTTCGTCAGCGATGTCGATGAGCTGCTGTGGCAGAGCATCTCCTGTGTACCACAGTGGCTCCAGCTTTCCATTCTTGACCTCCCATCCATGGTCAACCTTCACATCTGGAATATCTGGTTCAGCAATGTGGGCCTTATTCCAGATTCCAACCTGATAGTTGACACGTCTTACGTGCTGCTCCAGACTTCTTCTGCATGGTGGAAGTGATCCCAGGTCCACATTCTTTGAAGGGTGGGGTTGGTCTTCCTTGGCACACAGCTCCTGTATGCGGATGTATCGCAGCTCATTAACCTTGTGCACTCTAGCACGACCATATATGGCACACGTGATTTTCTCCAGTTCATCAAGAAGGTCTTCGGTTATGTTCCAAGTTTCCCCCAACCTGCAGAGTACAGCAGCAAACTTTGGAGATTTCTGGAGAGTTTTCAGTGGCTTGATCTTTCCTATTCTTTTAAATGCGCTGGTAGTGTCACAACTAGTGTATGCATGGAGACGCATGAGTGCTGTACAGTGGTTCTGTGTATAGCCCTCTGCCAGGTCGGTGATGTTGATCAGTCGCTGCCTATTTCCAGTGCCAGTGTCAAATAGAATCACTACATTTGGTAATGTGAGGGCGTAGTGCAGCAGGATGAAGAATACATCGCTGTCTGGACTTTTGATTCGGATGTACTCGTATCCCTTGTCCTTTCCATACATGCAGTATAGAACTACTCTAGAATCAGTTTCCTCTTGGGATGAGCGTAGAGTTTCGATCTCCATCTTCGCTGTGGTTTGCCCATGTTCAGACGTCAGCTGGTATGCAGCTCCTTCACATATGATGATGACTTTTCTTTCTAGGAGCTTATTGGCATACGAATGATTACTCCACGTCTTGCAGAGGAGATTAATGAATTGCGTCTTGTTGTCATCATTTGTCAGGAACTGTTTCTAATCAGGAGGCTTCTTTGTGCTTGCCCCCTTCACAATGAGCTTCGCACTACAGCCCCTTCTTTCACGTTCCATGGATTTGACAGAATTGGGAGTATACATATCTGTGCCGAACACCGCATCTGTTGTCGTTGACATCATGCTAAAACTCTTGTTGCAGATCAAGCTGAAATTGGCTGGTATCTCCTTGAGGTAGTAGAAGTAGGCATTACCATCATAGACCACAAGTGTTGACTCAGCCGATGGAACCGGTGCATCTTCACACTCTTTGGTCAGATACTGGAAAGATTTAGATTTGTCTGTCTTTTCCAGAAATCAATCTGCTGTTCCAATGCTGTATGGGACAGGGGTCAGCGGGTATGTCATCAGCTTCTTTATGTCCAACTGCAAGCCCTGGCTTTGGGATTTCACAAATAGCTTATACTGGACCACTTTGTTGTTTGCCGTTGTTACTTTCATCATCTTGTTCATGTCACCAAGCGTTCTCAGATTCATCCGCTTTACAGGTTTAAAGAAGTTTTTATTCTTCTCCAGCCTGTCTCATATGAAAGCTTTCTGTGCCTCTTTTTCTAACTTTTCTGCGCCCAGAACATCAGTTCCTATTATCTCAGTGGCTGCAGCTCCAGAGAAAGATTGATAAGTTTGCCTTGGTCGTCAACTATGAATGGATTGATAAAGCTTTCATCTGCCTCCTTTGCCTTTCGTACGCATTTCTCACTTTTCAGGATCTCAGCAGGTCGTACATCACGATGCATTGTTCCACTTTGGCTGTCTGTCAGCATGTCAGCCATGTTCAGTGTCGTGTTGACATACTGGGATCTCGCGTGTGTTGTTCGCACCCATCTTTGGTATGCATCATGGTTGCTGAGAACCCCTGAAACACCAAAACCACCCCCACCAGCGCCACCATGAGATTTGGCATGTCTCATAAAGGTTTCCTCCATAGTTTTGTCGACGGCACAGCGGTTTCCGGGTATGAAGGAACGAGCCACACTCATGGCTCCTCTCTTGATCAAATCAGTTGCTCCTGGATGAGATACCTCAATGTTAGCCAAGAAGATGGAGAAGTATGTGAGATATCGGGCGTAGTTCTGACCACCGAATGCAAAAAATATGTCTGCCATGAGATGCAAACAGTGTGCATATGCAAGGAAGTCATTGTGCTTCACTGCCTGTACGAGAGAAAGTACTAGCCATATATGACTCATGTAGGAAGCCCAAAGTTGCGCAGTTTTTCCGTGACTGCCTTCACTGACCTCCACTCTATACTGCAGGTAACCCTGGATGTAGTTACTGAATGCATCGTCATCTAATGCTGCGTCCAATTTGGTTTCTGTGAGCGATTGTAACAAATCATCCAACTTCTTCATCGAGTCTGATGGGATGGAAGAGAACAGTTCCTGCTCATCTTGGTGAGCCATGTATTGTTCCAATAACAACCTTTCCAGGCACTCCAGCATTGTCTTATGGCAGTGCATCGCCCTGTCATAGTGCTTTCCGGATATCACACCTTGCAATGAACCGGAGGCAATTAGCCCTGCTTCAAGTAGGATGTCAGACAAACCAGAGCCATCCATCTTCTTCCCCACCATCTTCAGATAAGCACACACGAGGTGGAAGGTACCAATCAAAATAATGTGCTTCTCATACCGTTTAGGGTTGTTCCAAATCAATGGATATGCCTTCATGCAGACTCCCAGTCGAAGGGTTGTTATGACATACTGCTGGTTTACTTCATGTGTGGCCTCTTCAGCATATCTCAGACATTCTTGCACAGTCTTATAATCGGTGATGGGTTGGGTAATAGTCAATGGTGGTGAGACTTGTTGGTAGCATACCAGTTAAAGATGTAAAGCCTGTCCAACCAGGTACGACCTGTGAGGCTGTACGCATCATGCGAATGAAAACCCAGACAAAATTGCGTCTCATGGCGCGTTTTAGGGCTTCTTCGCCTCCAGGGCATGTCGACTGTTTGATTGTGAGGGATGGACTCTTTCGTTGTGTCACATAGCATTCAGGAAGATTCCCGACTTGATCTGTTTTCAAAGAACGCGCTCCACTTCTGCTGATGGCTGGGATTTCAGGACGAGTACCTCCCTGTTGCTCTGGGTTTCCTTCGATGTCCTGCATCATAATACCATGAGCAGTGTGAATAGACCCCATGCCTGTCAGATCGTTCAAGAGCTGATCAAAATTGTCAAATTCGGAATGGAACACCGATGGAGCATCAGGATCACGAAGAATTTGGGTGGACAGAAAACTTGATGTTTCTTCTACAGCCTGAGCAATAGCTGTCTCAAGTTCGAGAGAGAATGAGTAACTCTCTGAGTGTCCCATTCTGTTCAATAAAGTGATCAGTTGTTTGCTTCTGAACAGGTGTCGCATTGTCATACAGATAAGCACATGCTTTGGTAATTTCCATTCTCCATTGGTAGCGGCCCTGCATATGTCTTGGCCAATAGAAAGTACCAGCCTGTTGGCTCGCGATGTGTCAGCAGTTGGTGTCCCAGTGATCACATAACTTAAGAACTTCTTCAGCTGCAGTGGGAGTATCTCCTCACTGTTTTCTAAGTCTGTTGATGTTGGTGGCCATTTCAGTTCTGCCGATTGTTCAAAGCTACGCAGAATCAATTGATGTAGGTGAGTGGCGGCATCCTTAATCATGTCAGTGGAACCTAGTGCATATGCACTCTTGACAGCGCGGTTTACATCAATGTCCGAGCTGTATACAATGCATGGTGTAAACCTTGCCTGCTTATCAAGTTGGCAGAATGATAATTTCCCACAATAGTTGACATCCTTCTCCAGCTTGGCCTTCAGTTTCTCACTGCGATAGTTAGGATTGGCGAACTCCGTATCTTGCAGGCTCGAAATATAGACCTGACCAATCTCACACATTGTGACAATCTTTTTGTCACATGTCACATCTTTGTCAATCTTCTCACACACATTCTGATACGCTGTCCTATGTGCCAGTTCAAGCTTTTCCTGCTGTGTCTTCTTCTCGTCATCAGTACTTCTCCACTGCTTTGGGTCTGTAATGTACTTGGCTCTACAGACACACACACACACACACACACACACACACACACACACACACACACACACACACATATATATATATATATATATATACCGTATCGTGTATAACACTCCTTGCCTCCGACGTCTAACGATATAATTACTAATCCACATCGTAATCACCTAACAACGGATCCGGAAGCGATCTCGAAATCAGCGAAAGATAATTCCGTCGGTCGGCCGCGTTTGCCGGGCTTCGGCAATTTACCTGCACGCACGCTCTTTTCTTATTCTCTTCTTTCTCTCATTCTCTCTCTTTCTCATTCTCTCTCTCTCTCTCTCATTCTCTCTCGCTCTCGCTCGCGCTCACTCTCTCTCATCTTTCTTTCTCTCTTCCTCTTTTTCTTTCGCTCCCTCTATCTTCTCTCTCTCTCTCTCTCTCTCTCTCTCTCTCTCTCTCTCTATCTATCTCTCTCTGTCTCGGGCGCCCTCTCTCGCTCTTTCTCTCTCGCACACACACACACATTCTCCTATCAAAGCTCACTCTCCTCTTCTCTATCGGACTTTTACTTCCTCTCCTTTTTCCTCATTCTTTTTCGCTCTCTCGCACATACTCTCTCGCATCTCTCAGCACACTCTCCCTCCTACCTCCTCTCGCGCGCGCTCGTTCACTCGTGCGCACCGTTCTATTGCTTCTCGTGCCGTGTTCAGACTTTCTTCTAGTTTATCGTGTGCATTGTGTCGCAGCTAGCTATCTAACTCATATGCGTATACCAACTATGCCAATGCTACAATAGGGCTCAAATAGTGTAAACTCAAAAGGCCGTAACTACTACGTGAATGCGAGAAAACCCTCTGTTGTTATTTACACGTTTTCTACTCACTACCCGTATGTTAGGGTTGCGGTTGGGGTTGGTGTTGGTGTTAAGGTTAGGGTTTGGGTTGGGGTTGGGGTTGGGGCTGGGGTTTGGGTTTGGGTTTGGGTTTGGGTTTGGGTTTGGGTTTGGGTTTGGGTTTGGGTTTGGGTTTGGGTTTGGGTTGGGGTTAGAGTTATGGTTATGTTTATGGTTATGGTTATGGTTATGGTTATGGTTATGGTTATGGTTATGGTTATGGTTATGGTTATGGTT
>NW_014578590.1:57712-60093 GCF_000485595.1 Priapulus caudatus
TGGGTAAATTTCACTATGGTAGCCATCTTGATAACGTCAGAACCGGAAGTTGGTCCTAACTTACGCAATGTTAACATTTATTTTCGTGATCAGGGCGTCATGGGGCTTCAGAAAAATATTGGTTCGGAGGTTTGTGGGGTAGGGGTGCACGGTGGACACTCCTAGCTCCCGGCCTATGACGGCTGACTGAGATACGCGGCGAGCCTTGCTGGTGTATACGAAACATGCTACATGGGAACGCCCCGCCGCTCCCGCCGCGTCTATGATAGACAAGTACATGCAAGCCAGCGAGAGAGAAAGAGAGAGAGAGAGGGGGGGAGGGAGAGCGGAAGTGAAAACTACGATAATCGAGATCAGCCTCTGTGTAATGCGAGCCATTATTATGCCTGTTGCAGGGGCGTAGCTAGTCTTTCCAAGAGGGGGATTCCTTCCAAGAGTGGGGATTCCAAACCTGCTATATACTAATAAAACTTCGTTAAAATTTTCGTTTCATGCTTTTATATACATACTGTATCAGATATGTGCTATTTTGATACAAACCAGGGGGGATTCCGGAATGCCTGGAATCACCCCTGGCTACGCCTCTGTGTTGAACGCCCCTGCCCACCGCCCGCCTAGAAGTGGCAGCACAGCTCCGCAACACAACACACAAACAAAAATAAAAAAACAAATATCGACCGAGCAAACAATGGCTGCGCCTCGCTATCCGCCGCCGTTCGTCTGCACACACGGAAGTCAGAGGAATCGTGTACCAGGGAGAAATACACATTTTTCCGGAAATAGCCGAACGGTAGCAAGGCGCAACTTCGGGATTGCTCAAGTCCATAATACACATGTGTACACATGTATATGCATTGTGAACCCTAACCCTAACCCTAACCCTAATCCTTACCCTAATCCTAACCCTAACCCTAACCCTAACCCTAATCTTAACCCTAACCCTAAACAGAAAAAATAAATAAATAAATAAACGGATGGGATTCGAACCAACGACCTTTCAGACGTAACGCACGTGCTCTAAGAGCTCGGCTACTCAGAATTATTAAAGAAAGCACATGACATATGCTAAATAAGCAAATACCCTGGTATGTAAAATATGTATTTCTCCCTGGTGCAAAAATCTAGTCAGAGACACCCGAGCAACGCCCTCTCGCGGGCCGACGCTGCAGCCGCTGTCGTTGCTAATATTCCAGCTGCTGCTGCTGCGACTACTACCACCACTACTACTACTACCACTACTACTACTACTACTACTATTACTACTACTGCTACTACTACTACTACTACTAATACTACTGCTACTACTACTACTAATACTGCTGCTGCTGCTGCTACTACTACTACTACTACTACTACTACTACTACTACTACTACTACTACTACTACTACTACTACTACTACTACTACTACTACTACTACTACGTCTACCACTGAACTACCCACGTTCTACTAACTTACTACTACTACACTACACTACTAAACTAATACTACTCACTACAAACAACCGATTATAACTAAGATAGTACTACTACACTTCTAACTACTAAACTATACTAAACTACAACACTGCTCTACTACTGACTCACTTACTACTACTAGCCACTACTACCACTACCTACGACTAACTACTACAACTACCTACTACTACTACTACTACTACTGACCCACGTCTACTACCTACTACTATACTAACTACTACTACTACGACTACTACTACTGACTACTACTACTACTAGCTCATGCTGCTGCTACCAAAACTACTGGCTGCTGCTGCTGTTGTTCGTCTAACTGTTACTGTACTTGCTACTACTACTGCTACCGCGCGCTCCTAACGCTACTACTGCTTGTGCTAACTCGTAATGCTACTGCCTACTAAATCGGCTGCTACTGCGCACTAAATTGCGTTAGTGATACCAGACTATCTACCTGACGAACAAACGCACCAACGTCAGCTGCTGTGTAGTAATTTGAGGTGTGTGTCGGTGTGTGTGTGTGGTGTGTGGTGTGACGTTTTGCGTGCGTGCGTGCGTGCGCTGCGGTGTGCGTTGCGTTGTGTGCGGTGCGTCTGCGTCGTGGTGGAGGAAACGTGGTGTGTGCGTGCGTGCGAATGCGTGTCGTGCGTGCGTGCGTGCGATGCTGCCGGGCGGGCGCCGCGCGCGCGTGTGTGTGTGTTTGTGGTGTGTGTAGTGTGTGTGTACCAGTCACACGTACAGCAGACGCGGGCGGTCGTCAGGTTGTGTAGATAGCTGTGACGGTGTATCCGAACCAGCGGCATAATATCAAAGGTGGACTGCGTAAAAACTGTGTATCTTACATAAACCGACACAACAGGCGGTCGTCGGGTATGTAGCTGTGTGATTGTGTGGATCTGTGTGTTAAAC
>NW_014578590.1:61237-62097 GCF_000485595.1 Priapulus caudatus
GTTGATGCGGCCCGTTGCTGGCGTCACACGACAGTGAGTGGCCGCGCGTGTACGGCAGACGACAGTGAGTGGCCGCGCGTGTACGGCAGACGACAGTGAGTGGCCGCGCGTGTACGGCAGACGACAGCGAGTGGCCGCGCGTGTACGGCAGACGACAGTGAGTGGCCGCGCGTGTACGGCAGACGGCAGTGTATCGAGTGTGTGTTCCTTCTACGCCCGCTTTCCACGCGTGGTGGTCGATCGTGCCGTAAGAATATCGGCGGGTGAGCATTGCCGCCGCTGCTGCCGCTACCGCCGCCGCTACGTCGCACGTAGCAACGCTCTCTCGCGTGCAGGAAGGAGCGCAGCATAGCGCCTCTCCGTCTCTGTGCGTGTGTATTTGTTCGCCGCGAGTGGAGGAAGCGAGAGGAAGTCAGCTGTAGTGCTCTGCGTTTTCTCTCGGAAAAGGAAGCCAGCACGTGTATACTCGCTACGTGTTCTGACGGTGGCAAAAGACGCCACATCGCTACGACTGTTGACTACAATTCCGACCTTCCGCTTCCGTAGCACGTCTATTGATTTAAGTCTTCTCGCCTCGGACTTGTCTCCCCCGTATTATTCCCGTTTCTCCTACGAGCATCATCAGCATCAGAGAATATAGAAGCACTGCTTGCCTAGATTCGTTCTAGTATGCGTGCTGATGTGTTGTCAGCTAACGCCGTGAGACGGCGCGCTTCGCTAAGTGCACGCACAAACACGGAAGAATCGAGAAGCTAAACACAGAGAAATCAGGAGGCTAGACACGGAGAAATCAGGAGGCTAGACACGGAGAAATCAGGAGGCTAGACACGGAGAAATCAGGAGGCTAAACACGGAGAAAT
>NW_014578590.1:63462-67894 GCF_000485595.1 Priapulus caudatus
ACACACACACACACACACACACACACACACACACACACACACACACACACACACACACACACACACACGCGCGCGCGCGCGCGCGGGTATACATGCAGTGCACGCATATACCTTCCCGCGCGCACGCACACAGAAACACACACGCGCGCACGCACACACATAAACACACTCTCTAGAGTATCACCGCAGTAGCACACGCGGCCAGTAGCCGGTAAAGCGCGCGCACGGGCAACGAGACGCAGGGTACAGGATACTGAGACGCGAGGGATCGGGGATACAGGGATGCGGGGATGCGGTGATGCGGAGATCCGGGGATGCTGGGAAGCGGGGATGCTGGGAAGCGGGGATGCTGGAAAGCGGGGATGCATGTTCCAGATACGGACACAAGAAAACTGCTGCATTTCTGTAAAACGATTTTCTCTTTATTCCTACGAAACACGTACAACCATGCTAACAGCTCAAACCCAAAAGAAAAGAAACTCAGGTGTGTACTGCCGTCCCGCGTACATCCGCTTACGTGACCAACTAGCTTCTCGTAGCTGGCTGCTGTCGCGCCGTGCATCATGGTATAAGATGTACTTAATATACCTTTTTGTGAGATGCAATCCTTAACAGATGGTGAGATGCTGGAATGCTGGGATGCTGTGATGCGGAGATGCGGGGGTGCGGAGATGTGGTGTGTTTGGATGCAGGGATACAGGGTTGCGGGGCTGCGTTACGCAGGCAAGCAGAGACACAGGGATGCTGGAAACCGGGAATGTCTAGATATCGGATAAACCCAGCTCATTTTTCTTACTTAAACACAAATGAAGCAAATCACGAGTTGGGGTGGGGGTGGGGGGTCGTTAAGGTTGTGGCGGTTCGGTTGTGATTGTGGGACGGTGAGTGAGCTGATTATGTTGGTGGATATCGGATCAAGTGAAGGTGAGTGTGGGATTAAGTATTAGGGTGTGGTTGTGGGTGTGGGGTGTGTCGTGGGGTGTGGGGTTAAGGTGAATGTAGGGTACGTACTCTGACGGTTGTGGGGTGAGATGCGCGGTAGAGGTGGTTGTGATGAGGTGAGATAGAAGGCGAGGCGGTCGGAAATGCGCGTGTATGCCGTCGTAATGCATCATTATATATAAGAATTGCGACGGAAATACGCAGCTAGGCACTCTCTCAGTATTCGCACGAAGGCTTGTGTATATAGGCGACAAATGCAGGTCTGTAATTGCACTTCGCGCGTCTATAAATGAAGATTTTCCTCGCGGAAATACAACATTGTCTAATGCCGTGAGTTTGTGAGATCACAGATCGTTTGCTAGCTCCGCGCAAGCAAGCATACACATCATATTCTCCCTCCAGGTGACGCGCTCAGCGTTCGCACGTATACAAAGCATTGTACCCTGGTCGTATATATAATATCAGGAGTAAGATAATATAGGAGGAGTATGACACTCCAAAACACGAGAAATTCAACATTTGCTTGCCTAATTTTACCGATGATATATTACGTGCAACTCAATAAAAATTACATCTAAATTAGCGTTGGACATCCACCTCGCACTCAAACTTTACTTTGTTTCCATACCTCTTATTTTTATAGAGATATAGCTTTAAACGTTACACATGGTTCATAGCGTTTTACTATGCTGGTGGCTCAGGTTGCCTGAGCTTTCAAACAGTGGCTATCCCTGTGAGAAATGGTCTTGTCTGTTGAAAAGAATGCCACCTGTTGGCGGCAGGAGTAAGATCATATAGGATATTATATAATATAGGATAATATAGTATATGTGTGTATATATATAGTGTGTATATATGTGTGTATATATATATACGTGTATATATATAGGATAATATATATAGTGTGTATGATATAATATAGGATATAATATAAGATCCTATATTATCTTCCTCCTGCCGCCAACAGGTGGCATTCTTGTCAACAGACAAGACCATTTCTCACAGGGATAGCCACTGTTTGAAAGCCCAGGCAAGCTGAGCCACCAGCCTAGTAAAACGCTATGAACTATGTGTGACGTTCAAAGCTATATCTCCATAAAAAGAGGAGGTATGGAAACAAAGTAAAGTTTGAGTGTGAGGTGCGAGGTGGATGTCCAACGCTAATTTAGATGTAATGTTTTATCGAGTTTGCACGTAATATATCATCGGTAAACATTACCCAGCACAGGCAAATGTTGATATTTTTTCTTCGCGCTAGTAATTGTGAGTGTCATACTCCTCCTATATTATCTTACTCCTGATAATAATATATAGAGTATATATATATATATATATATAATAATATATATATATATATATCAAGGTGACAGACGGGCGAAGAATATACTCACGGTTTAGGGTAGCGGTGGGATACTAGCCGTATATAACTATATATTACTTAGGTATATATCTAGGCAGGCGTTGTACTATGAGTACGAGCACGTGTGTGTGCTTTATTGTGTATGTAATGTATGTGTCGTATGATAGTCGGCATTGGTGCTGTGGTGTGTGACCCGCTGTGCGTGAGCGTCGTGCGTGTGCGTGTTGCGTGTGGCGTGTGCGTGTGCGTGGCCGTGTGCTGTTGTGTGTGCATTGTGTCGTGTGCTTCGTGTGTGTGTGTGTGTGGTGTGTGTGTGGTGTGTTATGTGTGTGTGTGTGTGTGTTGTGTGTGTGTGTGGTGTGGCGCCAGGAATATCACTTATGTTACATTATTCCCATGTATACTATACGATCTCACAGCACATGCAAACGCGGGATTTTTCAATGATAACAGTCCCCATGTTGTCAGGGTTTAAGATGCGGCATGAGCAATCTCTGCAGATTTTAACGAAATCTAAATCAACGAGATGAGGCGTCTCTATAAAGTGCACGTGAAGTGGCGGCACAATGGTGTGTAGCGTATTACAGATTCGCACGATCAGTATATGTTACTTGACGAGTCGTTAGCAAGCGTGGTTTCGTCGATTGGTGGGTTTTACGTACCTTGTTTGTTTCAACGCTGAGTATATTTGATATTTTTGGCTCTACCTTCACCGTATTAGGTACTTATGGCCATATTATCAGCGAGTAGCAGTATATATAGGAGGAGTATGACAACGCCAAAACCGAACGTGGAACATATCACATCTTGCGCTTATGCCATGAATTTTCACCGGATGATACTATCACGATGGCAAGCTCGATAAAAATTACATCTAATTAGCGTTGGGACATCCCACACTCTCACGTCACAACACGAGCTGCCCCGGCTTTCCTCATAAACGCGCAGCGATGCCATCTCGCGTACGACGGCATCGTCGTCACCTGCAACCGATGAGCACGCCGACACGCCAAGCAAACGCAGATCGATTACATAGAGCGCCGCCGCGGACGAACGCAACGCGAGCCATGTTTACGCCCGTGCCCGTGCCGTCGTCGCTCCCCCCCCGGCTTGCAGTAGCGCCGTCTCGGCGCGTCCCAAGCAGGCAGGCAGGTGCAGACGACCGACGGACGAATGAGACGCGGCCGAACGAGGCGATGATGATGACGACGGCGGGGCACCGCAAGCGCCAGTCGGCGATCGACGGGGTGGCCGCACGGCTCATCCACGCGGCCTCGTCGTCGTGTTCGGTGCAGGCGAGCGACGTCGTTCAGCCCGCGCGCACCCCCTGGGTTTCTGGCGTAGCAGACGTACTCTCCGTAGACGTCCTGGGCGTATTTCCGTAACGGTCCCAGTACGCTGTGTCTGTCCGCCAACGTCGCCATTACCCACCCACCACCCCCGCGGCTGCTGCTGCTGCTCGCTGCTGGCCTGCTAGTAGAGTAGACTGTCTCGTCGAGATCGTGTAGTTGAGAAAGAGATTCTGTCAAGCCACCGACATAATCCCGCGTTGCGATACCACAGCACAGGTGGCCAGCGCGGCAGTACCGGCGCCTGACGCGGCAGCGCAGACGCACCGGCGACGCACGCCCGCCGACACGTACGCTGGGCCGCGACAGCGGCGCCGGCCATAGCGCACGCGTCGGCGGCGGCAGTGCGAAACGTCCGAGCAGCAGTCATGGCGGGTCCAGGTCGGCGGCCGCGCGCAGCGCAAGCCAGGACCGGCGGGCGTCCCGCGCACGCGCGGTCGGCGACAGCGCCGGAAGCCGACGCGTCGTCGCTCGCTCGTCGGCCCACATCCAGCCACGAGGGCGCAGCGAGCAGTCGCAGCGCAGCGGGTTGCGGTGCACCGACGAGCTGCAGGGCCAGCGGCGCACTACTAGCGGGCAAAAGGTGGCGAGCGACCAGCGGTCGTCAGCTCGTTGTCGCCGCAGGCTGAGGAAGTTGACGTTGTCGAGCTCCTGCGCGACACGGTAGCTCCGGTCCGACTTCCCAGGAAGTCCGCATCCTCCGAGTTCGACGCCCGCGTCAGCTTCGTAGCAGGACGCGAACGGGGAACCGCCACGAAGGCCGCCCCTAGCCGGGTTTGCC
>NW_014578591.1:0-2317 GCF_000485595.1 Priapulus caudatus
TCTCTCTCTCTCTCTCTCTCTCTCCTCCTCCTCTCTCTCTCTCTCTCTCTCTCTCTCTCTCTCTCTCTCTCTCTCTCTATCACTCTCTCTCCCCACCTCGCTGATCTCCAGGTATCATGATTCATGACTGCGCAGAGCAACATTCATATAAAACCATAACAAAGGCGATTACGCGGAGAGAAGAATAGAAAGATTAAGAGAAGAATAGAAAGATTAAGAGAAGAAGAGAAAGATTAAGAGAAGAATAGAAAGATTAAGAGAAGAAGAAGACCAACCGCCGCTGCGAGTGTTCCTTGCGTCACACATGTATATATATACATATATACAATAAGTAAAAACACACGGACACCCATGAAGAGATGAGATAAATTTGAAAATAGAAATAGGTGTCAAAATTTTGACGCCCATTTCTATTTTAAAATTTATCTTACACATATATACATATATATATATATATATAATTTTTTCACCGCTAGCGGCCCTTGGAATATCCGCCTGTAAAGACGTGGTCCTGGGTAAATTTTCGGTGCGCGTCGCGGCAGCTTTCATGTGTTCCCAGAAAGAAAAACACGGCGGTGGTGGACGCACGGGGTATTTTTTTCAGAGCGCGGCCGCGACGTCGGCGTGATACCGTGTCGCATAGAAATGAAAATGAAATGTTACATAAACATTGATACAGCAGAGCATTAGCATGGTCGCGCCACTGTCCTCGGCTGTCTTCACTTCCTGCTGCTGNCTATTATCTAAATCTATTATTGGTCAGGAGTGAATAATAGATCTATTATCTAAATCTATTATTGTTCACTCCTGGTACGGTCAAGTGGGAGGGTAGGGGTGTATGTACTGGCCGTATGTGTGAGGCGGGTCTGTGGGTGGCCGTTGCTGTTGTCGCGTTAAAAGATTTTGTTAAGCCTAGTGCAGACCTGCGATTTTTTCACGCAACTTGACAGCGATTATAGAATCGCTGTAAAAAATTGCTATGAAATCGCTACGTCTGCGGGAACGTGTAACTGCAACCCGTAGCGATTCTGGTCGCTTGCGACGAGTTGCAAGAAATCAAACTTGTTTGATTTTGAGCGACTCATCGCTCCCAATCACTCCCAATCGCTCCCAAATTGGTCTAGAATTGCTTAGAAATCGCATGTGTGTGTGCGCACACGCGGGGACACATCGACCGATCGCTTGCGGTTGCAGGTTGCAGCGACGAGCAACCAAAAATCGCCTAAAACCAAAATTTCTCGGGGCGAACGGTCGAGCTAACTTTTTCGTCGCACGTCTGTTCTCTCTCGGACTTCCCCCACCTTTCGGTTTCACGACACTGCGCACAATTATTCAGGGAAATCCATTCCGTATAGCTGCATGCTAGAGAGAGAGAACAATATGTACAGGTTTCCCACGAATATTATACTCGACGTTGTGTGTCTGTAGCCGGTGCATGCATTCATGCGGTTCGGCGTTGTCGCCTCGATTTACGATGCTACGTCGGCAGGCAGCACGCCATCTCAGTCACTGTGTGTATCGGACGGAGCTGCGCATGCGTGGCGACATCACTGCTGACCTAGCGAGAGCCGACGGTCCGATGTCGCTGAGATGCTGTCTGTAATGTCTCTCTCTGTGTCTGTATCTCTGTCTCTCTCTGTCTCTCTCTCTCTCTCTCTCTCTCTCTCTCTCTCTCTCTCTCTCTCTCTCTCTCTTCTCTCTCTCTTCTCTCTCTCTTTCTCTCTCTCTGTCTCTCTCTGTCTCTCTCTGTCTCTTTCTCTCTCGTTCTCTCTCTCTCTCTCGGTCTCTCGCTTTCTCTCGCTTTCTCTCTCTTTCTCTATCTCTTTCTTTCTCTCTCGCTCTTTCCTTCTCTCTCGCGCATTCTCTCTCTCGCGCGCGCGCTCTCTCTCTCTTTCTGTCTTTCTCTCTCCCCCCTCTCTCCCGCTTTCTGTCTTTCTCTATCGCACCTCTCTCTCCCTCCCCTTCTCTCTCACTCTCTCTCTCTCTCTCTCTCTCTCTCTCTCTCTCTATACTCTCTCTCCCCACTCGCTGATCTCCAGTGTATCATGCATGATTCATGACTGGCGCAGAGCAACATTCATAGTAAAACCATAACAAAGGCGATTACGCGGAGAGAAGAATAGAAAGATTAAGAGAGAATAGAAAGATTAAGAGAAGAAGAGAAAGATAAGAGAAGAATAGAAAGATTAAGAGAAGAAGAAGACCAACCGCCCTGCGAGTGTTCCTTGCGTCACACATGTATATATATACATATATACAATAAGTAAAAACACACGGACACCCATGAAGAGATAGATAAATTTGAAAATAGAAATAG
>NW_014578591.1:8198-12072 GCF_000485595.1 Priapulus caudatus
TCTCTCTCTCTCTCTCTCTCTCTCTCTCTCTCTCTCACTCTCTCTTTCTCTCTTACTCTTGCTCTTGCTTTCTCTTGCACACTGGCATCTGTCTGGCATCTAAGGAAGCGTAAATACATTCCGACCAGCAACAGCAACAGCAGTAGCAGGTGTTGCGGCGGGCATACCTGCCGACAAACCTGCTTGATTCCAATTTAAGCGTGTTTGTGTGTACGACGCTTGTCGCAATCCTAATCCATTATTAACACGTAATGCTAGCGACACCTTATACATTTCACGAGCTTCCCCCATTCCCATTCTTCGTGCGTCAGATCGTAGCTTGTGTGATGAGCGTACCTGCATGGACGCGGCTTATACGGCGGGCCACGGAGGTGTGTTTGTACTGCTGTCGGCGAGGCATTGTAACGGACCGTGTACCGCCGCGGTGGGCAGAAACGCCTCTCGAAACTAGTAATCGCAAGTTTAAACAAGCGGCCGCTGTCTTTGATGTTCCCTTCCTCGGCTCCCTCACTCACGCTATATCACACTGCCAGCGATAGATCGCCATTGATTTAAGCGATCTTAAAATTTAATTAATCAGAAAAGGTGTGCGATGAGACGTGGATGGTGTGAGTGAGCATGGGAGTGTCAACAGTCATCATAATGAGCCGGGGAGATTGGATGTGGTTGCCCTGAGAAACGCACGCGTTATTCTAGAACGTCATTACCACCGGGATGGATCTTTTGTCGTGGGAATCTGCATTCGTGTCTCAGTGTAATTAGAAAAAGCGTTCGCCTTAGTTTTTTTTGCCTGCACGCAATTTCGACCCGGATGTACTCAAATCGCTATTCTGTATATATAGATAAATATATATAATTGTTTCGCGAAAAGCCTTTATACGAAATTAGGTACGAAAAATAGTTAATAATCAGATAGGCTTTTAATTGCGTAAAATTGCGCGTATTATCTAGTCGCCAAGGATCTATGGCGATGCCAGTAGTAGTATCATGTCACACGCGTGCTTTCATTGTCCCACTCTTGCTGGATTAAATTTTTTTGGCGTCCCCGCGGAATAATTTTTCTGCAAAACTGATGTAATTTACCGACTTTACACTCACGTGCACGATATTTACTCTTCCTTGCGCGCTTAAGCATGTATTTAATTAATGATCGGCGCGTAAACTGTTTCTGACACGCTAGGATTATCATGGTTTTATTGTGGGGCAGAGTACGTGTGTATTCGCATCGTTACAACTCTCGTAGGACAAATGCAAATTACTCGTCAGTGTCGGCGATAATTAGCACATTGGATTAAATATTCATATAAAAGACGCTATTCTAAACGAATTGGGTCGTTAGTATTGCAAGGTGAGGCGTGGGTGGATGGAAGATGCGTGTAAAAGTATCTCGCTAGACGTGTCTATCTGGTTACGGCGGCTTCTGCGCCTGCACCAACCCGACCAGGCTGTGTGTGACAGACGCCAATATACACAGCCTGACATCCATCAATTGGATAATCTTGTACCGCCACAAAAACTGCCGAACAATTACGTATATCTCAAATTAAATAATTATCTAAGCATTTCTGCCTTGTTTTGTATCAAGTATAACCTTCACCTTGTAGTATTCCAGCGTTGTTATTAAAACTAATACCTCGGTTCGCTGTGCACAGTGTAAATTGCAAGAGCCGAACCTAAATTTCACCGCCAACCACCATGTTTCCACTGCGCATGCGTTTCGATCGGAACGCGGAAAACCCGAAACGACATAACATACCATAGCGTTGCAACTCGCGTTGGCGCGAGCATAAATAAGCATCGTATACTCGTATATATATAAATATTAAAACATTGAAAACCAGGAAACATCAATCTACAACAACTTAATAATTATCATTGCGAAGATATGTACTTGCCTTGTGTTTAGGCCTACGCACTGTGAAAATCAGGTCAATTGCCGATTTTAGTCGCACCGAACATGGCGGACATGGCGGCTGTCTGGTTGTTTTCATCCAATTCATCTCAGAACATACGGCATAACTCGATAAATAAGTAGCGGCCAGTAGCGCCCAGTTACCGCGAGCAAGCCAGAGGTTTATAGATTCGTTTGAGCTATTACATGTGACGTTAGCTGTGTCGATGTTTGGATACGGAGCCAACTACAAGTTTTTATGGGCAAGAATTTGAAACGGTCTTCTAACCCTAGCAAAGACCGTTTCTTTGAGCTACTGTCTATGATGTTACACGCGAGCGTCTGCACTCATCATGCATCACTCTGCATGCATGCACGCGTGCACATGTAATGTACTATTATGTAGTCTGCCCCAGGTCATGTGGTCGCCCGGGTCATATCCGTGTCTCTGTCTCATGTTACGTGACGTATCTGCCTCAGGTCACATGTGTCTCTGTCTCACGTTACGTGACGTATCTGCCACGTGTTTGCGTAAGTATTTTAGACTGGGAGGGGCGGTTGGAAGTGTTATAACTGGGATGCACAGACCACGCATGTAGATAGAGACAGTATCATCGCCATTGAATTCGCCTTACAGAGATCACACTGCTGGTAAATTGCGCTTAAAATGTCACATACTAACTTATAGTATCTTTTAATGTCATTCTAAAATGACGGAACAAGTGTGCTCACTGCCAAAGCGTACAATTTCAACTTTTTAATTTTAACATCAACCCGTAATTTGATGATATTAAACATGTTTTTTATAATTTGAAATGATGAGCACGAAATGTATCATTGGCACGCCATCTAAGAACTGTGTCGTCGCCGTGTTTTCATTAATAGAATAGAAATTCTATATATAAATAACCCGAAATAGAATCATTACAAATTGCTACACGTCTGTGTGTTCTTGGCCCATTTCTGTTCGGTGATACCCCGAGTATATCTGCTACTCTTAAGTATGACGTCGAACGAAGAAAAACAAAGATAAGAAAAAGACGGCGTTGCTATGACAACACGTAGCACACCGGCTGGGCGAGGCGCGTAAACTCTGCGTGTACTGACGACAAAAAACCACACTAGGGGAAATACTACTGTTAGCGAACTCTCCGTCCACGAGGCGTTTACTAGCACCGATTGTTTTCTATAAAAATACGGGACGTGTAGTGCGTCCGTCTGCTTAGCAGGGATGTTCCTAGCAAGTCGCTCGTTACTCGGCCGCATCGGATAGGATCTGTCAGTCACGCAGATACCCGCTTAACATCGATTCGGTGCTTCGTCTGGCGGCGTGGTAGCGGCAGTGGGGGCGGTAGATGGTGACCGGACAGTGGGCTATGTCCACACGTCTCCGGATGCTCGGTGCTGGCTGCTACTGCATGCTCCCAGTCCTCCGGCAAGCTGTAGCCGAGATTAGTTATACATCTATTAGTAATTAGCATTTGTTAATCACACATCTGTGCGTGTGTGTGTGTGTGTGTGCGTGCGTGCGTGCGTGCGTGCGTGCGCGTGTATGTGCGGTGCATCAGCAATCGTGTATCCACACACGACTACCGTCTATGGGTCAGTAATGGGGTTTGGGCGAATTATTAGCTAGGCGGTGTGTGCAGCAGTGCATTTTATAAAAACTAGTTCAGAGAGAGAGAGAGAGAGAGAGAGAGAGAGAGAGTCCTGTAACCATGTAACTAAAACTAAAATCCGGGAATAAAACAAAGAAAGAAACGAATGTGAACACGCTTACTCTTCAAAGCTAGGAAGCGGTTTGTCGAATCCTTTCTTCCCATACAGCCAATAGGTTGTAATCAGTCCTTTGCCCTAAATCACGTAAAACCACAACATGACAATTTTGCATCAGCAATCCTTAAAACATACGAAAATGACAATTTTTTGCCGATTACGTTTCTGTTAATTTGCTACGATGACGCAAATTATTTGAAGCAGATG
>NW_014578591.1:12506-17177 GCF_000485595.1 Priapulus caudatus
ACACACACACACACACACACACACACACACACGCGCACACAAGGGCAGATACACACACGCACACACACACACACACACGCACACACACCGCTTTCCTTCTAGGTTGCGATCATTTCAAAAATAAATAGTGTTTCTTTTTTCCTCGTGATCAAATAAACACGTTCGAGCTGCGGCCTTTCCCGGTTTGTTTGTAAGCTGCGGCCCCGTCCCGCGCCACGTGGCGTCGCAGCAACATACGTAATTAAGATGAAGGCGGATTTTCATCCTTAATTGTCGGAGTGTTAGTAGTTTGTGTGTGTTTCACCGCGTATGCGCTCACCCCGGCCCCGGTACCGTCCTCTCAGCGCGCGGGAGACAGATTTCACGGGTGCAGCCATCCCTGCATAAATAAAGTGCCGATTTTGATAGTGTCTCTCACGGCTGCGTGCGTGCACACGTGTTGAGCACATGCGGAAGGAGCGGGCAGAGAGGAGGCGTGCGAGGGAGAAGCGTCTACTCAACCTTAGCTCCTCTCTTTTTGCGCGGCCGGGTAATAAATTAAGTCAAGACACTAATGTGTCGATGGGCCACACCGGCAACATGTAAAGTGAAATCAAACACAATATACGGAGGCAGTATAAATCAAAATTGCGTAAGTCCGTCGAGAAGTGAATGTTAACTTAAATTCGGTTATTGTGGGGGGGGGGTCACAGTAACTTGAAGTTAACCTGCGGTTACATTAACTGCAACCTAATTAGGGCCTAGCAGGTCATTAACTGTTAACTAATTAACTGTTAGTTAACTATGTGCGAACTAGGAGTTAACCGGGAGTTAACTGTGAGTAAGCTGTGAGTTAACTAGGAGTAAACTGGGAGTAAACTGTGAGTTAACTGTGACTGCAACTGTGAGTTAACTGTGAGTTAACTGGGAGTTAACTGTGAGTAAGCTGTGAGTTAACTGTGAGTTAACTGTGAGTTAACTGGGAGTTAACTGGGAGTTAACTGTGAGTAAGCTGTAAGTTAACTGTGAGTTAACTGTGAGTAAGCTGGGAGTTAACTGTGAGTAAGCTGTGAGTTAACTGTGAGTAAGCTGTGAGTTAACTGGGAGTAAGCTGTGAGTTAACTGTGAGTTAACTGTGAGTTAACTGTGAGTTAACTGGGAGTTAACTGTGAGTTAACTGTGAGTAAGCTGTGAGCTGCGGAAGTACATTCTCCTACCGTCGCCGCTACTACACACACACACACACACACACACACACACACACACACAGGGTCGTTACTGCCGTGACTTACCTTCGTGTGCACCCATGGGACGAACCCCCTAACCCCTACACGTGCATGCCAGCCCCATGTACCTATACACCCCAAACACCCCCCATGTACCCCTCCGCCTACACATCCGTACCACCCTCTTGGACCCATCTGTAGCCCCGTACCACCACCCCCGTGCATCACCACCCCTTATACATGCAATCCCCGTGCACCCCCTCCCCCCGGACATCACCTCCGCCCCATGCACAAACCCTCCCCAGTGCCCACACCCCCCACACCCCCACACCCATACATTCCCTTTCTCTGTACACTACCTCTACCGTGTACACGCCGGCGCGTTTGGGAAAAATCCTAGGCTAAGATTAAAAAATGAAATCTCAGAAACAAACAGAATCGAGTGACCGACGAGAGAGGCCCGCTCGCAAAACTAAAGAGGGCGCTCCAATCGAGGGGAAGGCGTCGCTAGCAGGTAGCGCGGCAGCCGACGAGAGAGAGCGCGCTCAATTTGCGCCGTCGAGGTAAAGGGTTAGAGCTGGCCCTCGACAAGAGGGGGAGTCGGGCATTCAGGTGACAGCATGCGAGAGGGGATTACCTGAAGAGGAGGTATTCCGCTGACGCGCAGGTGTTACTCGCGAGAGAGACAGAGACAGAGAGAGACAGAGACAGACAGAGAGAGAGAGAGAGAGAGACAGACAATGTATGTCCTCGACGGTGCGCGCGGCGTTACAAGGTGTTGAAAGAGATGATCACCTGCTGTCTGCGCTCTCGTAGCTTAATTAACGCGGACGTGTGCGATGTCACGGCGGACGGGGGAAGGGTTACAAGCGGCGCGCGTGGCCCTAGACCTATAGCTCCGTCACAGGCCTGTAGCAGGGTGAAGGGCTATAATTCTAGAGCTAGAGTCAAGTGTGCGTGTGTGTGTGTGTGTGTGTGCGTGCGTGCGCGCGTGTGTGCGCGTGTGTGTGTGTGAGCGCGTGCGTGCGTGTGTGTGTGTGTGCGTGCGTGTGTGTGTGTGTGTGCGCGCGCGTGCGTGCGCGCGTGCGTGCGTGTGTATGTGTGCGTGTCTGCGTGCGTGTGTATGTGTGCGTGCGTGCGTGCGTGCGTGTGTGTATGTGTGCCTCCTCCTCCTGCTCCTCTCCTGCTCCTCATCTCCCTTCCTCCTCCTTCTCCTCCTCTTCCTCCTTCTTCTTCCTCCTCAAGTCACCTTGAGGGATGACGTCGATGCGAAGTACCCGGATGAGCGGGGGGAACGCGCGTCCTTTTCGGGTTTTAAACGCTTGAGAGCGTAAAACTATATGTATACTGCACACTTATACGTGATGTAGGCCCTGTATATATACCTCGTCAGTCACGTGGGTATGCCCCCGGTGCAGCCGGTTAAAGATTCGTTTTTTTTAATGAAGTTATTAACTCTTTGTAATATGTAGTTATTACCTCCGATATTCGGCTGCGAACGGGTTTATTTCACGCGAACAAATTGCGCAAACTTTCGAGAGTGACTATAGCGGTAGCAACAATTTGCGCGGAATATTGTAATATTTGAATATATAATCGAAATATATAATATGCGGAAATAGTTATAGCACGCATATTATGCGTTTGAGTGTGCGTACATATGTTTATTTATTGATTGTGTTGCAGGGGACGTGTGGGCGTGTACGCAGCCGGCACCGCGTGAGAGATGGGTGTAGCCTGGGACCGCGACGTGCGTGTGTGTGTCCTGGGACGTTAATCTTCTCAGTCACGTGGCTTCCACCTCGCGCGATGTGATGTCACGTGCGTGTCTCACATATCCTATAGTATTGGATGCATATTTCATCAGATGCATCCCGACATGCAGCGCGCGCCTGTGCTCCAGATTTCCAGGCAATTAACTCTTTGCCTCGGCCAACGTGCGAGAAAGAGAGAGAGAGAGAGAGAGAGAGAGGGAGAGAACTCGGACAATAGTGAGGCGTTGTACAAACAGGCAAGAGAAGACAAAAAATAACTCCATTGCCCCCCTCTCTCTACAGAGAGAGAAAGAGAGAGAGAGAGGGAGGGAGAGAAAGAGAGGGAGAGATAAAGAGAGAGAGATAGAGAGAAAGAGAAAGAGAGAGAGAGAGAGATAAAGAGAGATAAAGAGAGAGAGAGAGAGGTGTGAACGCACAATCGCGTTGAGAGCCAATTGCATTGTGGGAGTTTATCAGTTGCACGTCGGTGTGGCCATTGTTGTCACGTGTTTGCACTTCGCGCTCTGCGCCTCATGCCATTAGCTCTCATACTCCGCTCGTTGCCGCATTCTTCCAACCTCACACGCGGGAATTGGGACCAAAAAGTCAGTCTGAGTCACGTGTCGGTATTGTCCGTGGATGCCAATGACACGTATGGTGAGGAGGAGGAGGGGGAGGGGGGGGAGAGATCGGTTCCTGGCGTCAAAGTAATGAGAGATGAGAGCGCTAGCTGCTCCCTTATAGAGACAATATTGACTTGTCCAATTTTCCACGATCTGTGCGCGTGAGCGAGAAAGATTTTCGCGGGAATTTCTTTAGAGTTTGTATGGTTGCTTACGAGATTCCGTGTGAGTCGGGCGTGGTGTGGGATAGAACAGATGAGCTTGGATAGCGACCGACAGCGTTCATCTGGTTTTATTCTATAACCTTTGACCTTGCGTTTGCATGGGAATTACATCGAAGGTGTTCAGAGTTCCATATTGTTCCTGATAAATCTTGCGATGTTTCATTCGCCTTGTGCTTCTAATGAGATTCTAAAGAAGATTCTAATGAGTATTTCATTATCGCATAATGTATAGGCCAAGTAACTTCGTGCCCAGAATGCGCGAAAGAGTAGTACTCACATCTAAACAAAAGCGCACGCACAAATATAATTGTACAAATACTCTCTGATTTTGCCAGTTTTTTTCCCCTCTGCTGCTCTTTTATTGTAATCGCTTGTGATAAATAACTTGTGAATTTGATGAGCGTATACTGAGTCGGATTTGTTTTAATCTAGTTACGTAATTCGCTTGAAGTCATCAACATGTAGCTTTTTTTCTTCTCTCACGGATGACAATTATAGGCGAAACATCGCGATAAAAACAACTTTTCTAGATTCCCACGAATTTCGCTCGCCACGAGGCATGGGCAATGATTGGACGCTCGGTAATATGGCGTAACTACCGACACGGCTCTGTTGTCGAGAGTTAAAAAGTTCGTTCGCAAATGTAAATCCGGAACAATTTAAGCGGAGATTGGCTCAAGCGTCGAATTTTCTAATTCAATCTGACATCTTTTGAGAGCGCGAGAGCGAGCGAGAATGAGAGAGAGAGCGCGCGAGAGAGAGAGAGGAGGGAGAGAGAGAAAGAGAGCGAGAGAGAGAGAGAGAGAGAGAGAGAGAGAGAGAGAGAGAGAGAGAGAGAGAGAGAGAGAGAGAGAGAGAGAGAGAG
>NW_014578591.1:17202-25951 GCF_000485595.1 Priapulus caudatus
TCTGGTACAAACAGATATATATTGTATAGTATTTAAATTTGTCGACAGCACAGAAACCTCGTGCGTATATGCAAATGTAAACTATTGTTGAATTGTGGTATAAACTTGTAATAAAACGATTACAATAAAGTGATTACTCTGAATAACGCTAACAAATTCTGAACCAGATCCGTTCGATGGAATCGTGGCTTTTTGTCCGGAATATCTAGTGCGTTACTACATATATGGCATGCTGGTAACCACATAGTAATGGCCGGCTGTCAGGTAACGTATCTGTATTGCTTGTGTGGTCCGTTTATGTCACCGTATTGTGTCGACGCTTGCTGCTATATAATAATGACAGGAAATATGTGTGGCATATGGAATTTGCATAACCATACCGGAAAAATGTGCTTTGTTCGAGTGTGAAGATCCGTGTTCGAAAAGCGTACGTGTAAAACTGCGTTGGTTAGTTATATAGGTTTATATATATATTGCACGTACAATCTTTGAAACGCCATTGTGTGTTGGCTTATGGGTAGGAATAATTATTATCTCAAAAGACATTGTGCGTTCTGAAGCTAAATGATGTGAAATCGATAATTATAATCTACAGTGGCCCAGAACGAATGAATTAGAGTAAACCTAGCGATTAATTTATAATATAATTGGATTATAATTGTGATTTATTACAATGATTACATTTTGTGTGTATTCGCTAACATTCAGTCTGATGGAACTCAAGGTCATGTCTTCGAGCCACACCCTGGTTTTATGATAACGGGGAACTGTGGGCGTGTGTGTGCGCATGCGCGTCACCGCTCCCTCTCGTCTTCTCACGAGAATTGTATCACGAGATTTGATATGATGTGACGTCACGATCATACTCTGAGCTATGGAAATATATTATGCCGACATGCTGAGCGATTAATATAGCGCTGCTGCGGATGAGGGAGGTTGGGTGTTCTATGAGTGTACAGATGGTGTGTATGTACAGTAAATGCATCCTTCTCCAGCGTGCGTTGCAGCTTCGCACCGACGATTCAGTTTTTTCTCTCTCAAACATATTTCCGAATTATTTCCGAATTATTATTGAAATAATGACGATGTTTTTACCGCTTTCATGTCTGCATTCCTGCATGTGTTATTAGGCGCGTACAAGGCAAGCGTATTGCCCATCTTGTGTCAGTAAGTTGTAGTGCGGTTTGTTGTTTTGAGTATCAGAAACGTTGTCATTAAATGTGTTGATCTTCATAGATATGGTATTCGTCCAATAGCTGACTGTGTTCACCCGCGTTTAATATAGAAATAGAAATAGTTAGGTATTGCCACAAGCGAATTCCTTTGTTTTTGACGATTTTTATTAATAAAGTTATAATAATATCAACAGCAAAATGCAGAATTAAACATATATATAGATATGACACAAAATACAATATTCCACGTACGCAATTCCAAGTATACTTCATACAGGGTGTCCCTTACGCGTCAAACCATTGTCATAGCAACGCCAACTGCTACATGTACAATCTACAAGTGCTGCCGACGTGGACAGAAATCCACGTCCCAAACATACGTTACTATTATTGAGAGGTTCACAATTCCTCAAACACACACACACACTCGGTTGAGTAGTTAGTGTTGGAAGATTGCGTCATGCACGGCGAATGCACGTTAGCGTTACCTGAAGGCCACCTCGCACCGTTACCAGGTACGCCATTATCTTATTCATGTGGAGGTGACGTCAGCGTTTCTCTGAGGGAAAGGGAAAGAGAAAAGGACGGGAGCGAGATCGAAAAAGAAGATGGGAGAATGAACGAGGGAAAGCGAGAAAGAGATAGACAGTGAGCGAGAGTGACACACACACACACAAAGAGGGAGAGGGGGAGGCGAGAGAGAGAAAGAAAGAGATAGGGGGAGGGGAGAGAGTGAAAGCAAGAGAGAGGGAGAGAAAGCAAGAGAGAGAGAGAGAGAGAGAGAAAGCAAGAGGGAGAGGGAGAGAGAATATAATCCTGAACTTGTCCGCCATAATAAGACGGCGCATAACGTCGCCGTGCCTCCGCGAAAGGCAATAAATTACAAGACGGTGCGACGGTCAACGAGTTAGGCGATGCTGCTTCTGCGCATGCTCGATACGACACGAACAATACGCAGCCATCTTCCCTCGCATCCATCCAGCCACGGAGCTGGCGCTAAGTTCTACATGAACGCGAAGAGAACGCGAGTTTTCCTTTTGATTGCGCGTTTTGCAAAAAGAAAATACCCACAAGTTTTGCCGTGCGATAAATACATACGGTTTGCTTCTTTCACACCCCATTCCTATATATATATATATATACATAGAGAGATAGGGAAGAGGGGCGGAGGTGGGAGAGGTAGGAGGCAAAGTTTGGTATAAGTGCTCGGTCCGTCATGGATAAATTCTCAACGCAGTGCTAACGAGATCTTAGAAACACGACGAATAAAGGAGCGTAGCCGCTCACAGTGATAACATCTCACTCTCTCACCACCTCTAGCGGGTAGCCTAGCTTAGCTAGTTGTAGCCTCGATGGCCTGCGACTGAGGCGGGACTGCGTACGGACATCTATGTAATTGTCAGTATATACTAACGGGTTGTTATACCGTGGGGCATGCCGAGGCCGCCGCTGCCAGTTTTAGCTAAGGGTTAGAGTGGAGTCGGTGTGTGACGCAGGTGGGTGTGTGACACACAGGTAGGTGTGTGACACAGATAGGTCGGTGGGTGACTCACACGTCTGTGTGTAACACGGGGGGGGGGGGGGGCGGTAGACGGAGAGTAATTACAGTAGCCGAGCGCGTGCAAACACGTGTTACATGTGTTTCTCTCTCTCTCTTTACCCGGGCCCCGCACGTGGCAGCCATTTGCGCCTCCGTTAGCAAAGCTATTAGTTACTTGTAGCCAAACACACGCGAACATTTCGACCGGAGCTGCGCGCAAGTATACGCGGGGAATGCGCGTATCCACGCGCCCATATACATACCAAGCTATGCGAAGATTGCACCCAGCGTTTACACGTGATAGATTTGTAGAGGGGTATCGAGGTGGGTAGAGACTCTCTGTATAGCAAGACTCTAACAGTAGGTATAGGAAGGTGAAGGAGAAGGAGAAGGTTTGCTTGCCCACCATTAACAGTTTTGTACGAAAGCCGTTTCGCGTTGTCGTGACGTGCAAAGAAGCTGCGTGCAGGGATGCGTGCATCGTGCGTTACCATGGGTAACCACGTATCCGTGTGAAACCACGCGGTAATAAATATCACTCGTTACAATAACTAACATAATTATTAATTTACGCGTTTAAAATCCGCTAACAACTACCACGAGATGACAACGGATTAACGTGGGTTTTGCGCGTTCGTTGGCCGCCATTTTATAATCGCAGACGAACCAAGTATTCCTTCCGGTTCTCGTTAGTAAGCTGTACACTATATATCGTTCACACACGCGTGTGCAGGACATACATGCCGTCGTTTCCTAGAGGGAAACCAGTTCGTGTAAGCAATCTAAAACACCGGATGTTTCACCCGAGCCGACGAAACCGCAGGTTTGACGCGAAAGTGGGTGCGAAGGTGTTTTAACATTGCGTACAACAAATTCTGGCTTCACCCGTGAATTGTCCGGTATATCCGCGTGTGTCATGTCTCTCCCGTCTGCCCTGCTCGTTTGATTTTACATATCCTGCCCGCAAAACAACTCCTCTTCACGTTTTGACACGTTGACGATTCTCACTTGCATCCCTCCTTCTTGCTAACCACATCGTCACCTGAACACACACACACACACGCATGTATGTCCGGGTAGCGAACAGGAGTATAGCACGTTATTAATACATATTAGTAGACATATAATTTACATTGCAACGACGGCTAATATGACGTCACGAAATAAAATAATCTATATATAACTACATAAATAAGGAGTGGTACCGTAAACATAGATTCTACGGAAGATCTACGATATAGATTTATACATCTTATTCTATTTAGAGTGCAACTAACGCAGCGATATACTACAAGTGTTTACGCGTTCTATTCGCTTGTTATCATATATCTCGGTGGATACATTTCGCAACTATCTAGAATTTACAGTTACGATTTTGCATCAAAGTGTACGTTGTCGTCATAATAGTGCGATGAATACAATAGTACATAACAAGTTCAGTGCGGTTTCCATCCGAGGGGAACCAGTACATCGCCTAGGCACGCGGTCTATGCCGATAACCTGCTAACAACTGCAGCTTCGTCATCCAATATGGAAAATAAAATAGATCTTTATCGTTATATTCTCCGAGCTGAGAGAGAAATAGATATAGATATAGATATATATATATAATAACTTCGCTCGTGGCTGGAAAACAAACCCCATCGCTGTAGGAACTTCACGAAATTTACACATTGCTACCGTACGCATAATCAGATACACACGCGCACTCACGTACACGCGCGCACTCACGTACACACGTACACACGCGTATACACAAGCGTACACACGTACACACGCGTATACACACGCGTACACACGTACACACGCGTACCCACGCACACACGCACACACGTACACACGCGTACCCACGCACACACACGTACACACGTACACACGTACACACGCGTATATACACGCGTACACACGTACACACGTACACACGCGTACCCACGCACACACGCACACACGTACACACGCGCACACACGCACACACGTACACACGCGTACACACGTACACACGCACACACACGCACACACGCGTACACACGTACACACGCATACACACACGTACACACGTACACACGCGTACACACGCGTACACACGTACACACGCACACACACGTACACACGCACACACAAGTGCTCGCCGTAATGCGTAGCCTACATATCATTATGTGTAGCTGCTGTTCCACTGGTCGGAACCGACCGCGGTCAGGGAACTAGGGGGCGCGTAGCGCTGGCTAACCACATACGAATATGGCTGCGTCTGTGTCGAATAGAAGCTGCTGCCTTGCGGTATGTACTCATACTCGGCCTGTGTGACGGCCGGATACAGTCCCGGCTGCGGCATCTCGTACGGATCTCGCGAGAACCCGCCGACGTCTCCGACGCGCCGCACAGCGGTGAGATGCTCTAGCTTAACGCTCGATGCCGGCTGCAGCTCGTGGAAACGCGTCGCCGACGTCGCCTCGCCGACGACGGACGTCGGCGGTGCGGCGGCGCTGCTGTAGCTGTTGCTGTTGATGTAGACGGACTCCTGCGTGGTCGTCGCCACGGTGGTCGCCGATGGACGGTCGGACGGGCTGCGGGTGAGTCCGTACTTGGCGAGGGACGCCGGCCACGAGCTGTGTGGCGGCATGCCGCTGGAGGCCGAGCCGTAGTTGAGAGGGTAGTGCGCGAGCATGTGAGGGTTCGGCTGACCGTTGGGCAGGTACTGGTCAAACTCGGACTGGTCGATATGCTCGATGTTGCTCATGACGTCGGTGGTTAGTGACGCCATGTCGACCTGGTTGTAGTCGAGGCTAGGCTGATGTCCGCCTGTAACGATGAGAAGGGAGCAACACACGGGTTAGTGTACGCAGACGGTGGCCAGCAATTGCGCAGAGAATTGTCATCTATGCGATGAAATCGAGAAGAAAAAGAATCGAGGAAATCTGGAAGATTGCTCGGCATAATGATCGAAGTACTGCTGAGGATAATCAACGAATTAGTGCTAAAAGAGGCTCGATTTCTGGTGCTAGAGGAATGTTAGAATTAATGTGAAATTAACGCTTTGGTTAGTGCTGGTATTAGTGTTCAATTTAATTGCCGTGTTAGTGATGAAATTTTTGCTCTTATTATTTCTAGAATTGATGATGATATAATGAATGATTGATAACAGCGCTTGATAGCGCTAGCATTAATGCTAGAATTCGTGCTCGGAGTAATGCTATAATTATAGCTAGAATTGGTGCTGGGTTTAGCGCTAGGTTTAATGCTAGAATTCGTGCTCGGAGTAATGCTATAATTATAGCTAGAATTGGTGCTGGGTTTATCGCTAGATTTAATGCTAGAATTCGTGCTCGGAGTAATGCTATAATTATAGCTAGAATTGGTGCTGAATTTAGCACTAGATTTAATGCTAGAATTCGTGCTCGGAGTAATGCTATAATTATAGCTAGAATTGGTGCTGGGTTTAGCACTAGATTTAATGCTAGAATTCGTGTCGGAGTAATGCTATAATTATAACTAGAATTTATGCTGGATTTAGAGCTAGATTTAATGTTAGAATTCGTGCTCGGAGTAATGCTATAATTATAGCTAGAATTGGTGCTGGGTTTAGCACTAGATTTAATGCTAGAATTCGTGTCGGAGTAATGCTATAATTATAACTAGAATTTATGCTGGATTTAGCGCTAGCATTAATGTTAGAATTCGTGCTCGGAGTAATGCTATAATTATAGCTAGAATTGGTGCTGGATTTAGCGCTAGATTTAATGCTAGAATTCGTGCTCTAATTGCTCAACAATGAATCAGTGCTCACTGCACAGCCTCCTCACCTCTTCTTGTGTGCTTGAGGGCGCCCTCCTTTGTTCCATTAGGCGTTGTCGGGGGCGTCGGAGGACCCTGCCCCTTGTGTACGGCCATCTCCCCGCTGTTACCACTACTCGCCGCTTCCTTCTCGGAGGACTTAAGCGCCTTGAAGAGAACGGCGTTGGAGGAGTGGTTGACCTGAGAGGCTTCTTCTTGCTGGTTCGGCTGTGCTCCTTTCAGAGGCTTCCTCCTGCGTGGCTGGTACTTGTAGTCGGGATGCTCCTTCTTGTGCACGACGCGCAGCCGCTCGGCTTCCTCTATGAACGGCTTCTTCTCTCCGTCGCTCAGCAGTCTGCGAGAAGGAAGCAGAGGGAATGGTTAACTCAGCAGTCTGCGGGATAGATGGTGACGTAGCGATGATGGTGTATAGATGGTGACGTAGCGATGATGGTGTAGAGATGGTGACGTAGCGATGATGGTGTATAGATGGTGACGTAGCGATGATGGTGTATAGATGGTGACGTAGCGATGATGGTGTAGAGATGGTGACGTAGCGATGATGGTGTATAGATGGTGACGTAGCGATGATGGTGTATAGATGGTGACGTAGCGATGATGGTGTAGAGATAGTGACGTAGCTATAATGGTGTATAGATGGTGACGTAGCGATGATGGTGTATAGATGGTGACGTAGCGATGATGGTGTAGAGATAGTGACGTAGCTATAATGGTGTATAGATGGTGACGTAGCGATGATGGTGTATAGATAGTGACGTAGCTATAATGGTGTAGAGATAGTGACGTAGGGCTGAGTGATAGAGGGGTGCGAGCGATGAATGGGTAACGATGGAAGAACGAGCAAAGCCAGCAATAAACAGAATTTCGCGTGTGAATTATATAATTTTTATATGCCGCGATCGTTAAAAGGAGAATCGTAAAAGCTAGAGTCCGGGTAGCGATGTACAATACGCAGTGCGTGCGGCCTGCGAATGTAGGACGTGGCTCTATGACGTCCGCCCGTGAATGCATTGCCACCCCATACGCGATGACCGTTCACACGCAATACAGCGCCACGCACACACACACATACACACACACACACACACACACACACACACACACACACAGAGCGGCACAGCGCACCCCAGTGAGTAATCGGCGAAATTATTTCGAAATCGCTTGCTACGGTTATATTAAGCGTATGGAAGCTAATATATATATTATTTGCGAGTGCTGCATTTGATATGAAATCGGACTTCCCGTACGAAAAGGTTCGTTCATTACGTTAGCGTGTAGTCTGTTTACCTAGTTCGTGGGTGTCGCGCATCCGTGACCTACCCTGCGCTCTTCATACATTCCTGTCCTTCGTCTATACTCAATATATTTCACGCATGCTACGTTGTGCTCCGATTGTATATTATTTTTCCACACTGATATCTATCTATCTCTCTTATCTCTCTCGTCACTCTTTCTTTCTTTCTCTTTCTCTGCTCTTCATCCTCGGTCTCGTTCTCTCTCTCTCTCTCGGCTCTATATATATATATATATTATATATATAGTATATATATATAATATTATATATAACAGATGTAACTTGGTGAAGACTAGATGCAGGTGTAAAGAACAATAGAACGCAGTTTGAGACCAAGGGCAGCAGCTGAGTCGTGGCATGGACGGAAGGTGGCGCGCACGCACTTCAGATGCAAACAACGGAACGATATCATTATCTCATTGCCGCCGCATTAACGGCGACATTTTCCGGGTAATTTCTCGTTAGATAGCTTCGATATCGCAGGTGGATGACTCACAGCTTTGTTTGCTTGTTGATTGGTTGTTGGTCTTGTAGTTTGATCCGCGTAAGACACGCCGCGCGCCTTACAGTCGTCGTCCTAATCCAAGCCCTGACTGATGAATTTTTATATTACGCACAAAGTTTTAATTATTTTCTGACCCACTTTCATCGCTCACTATTCTCTCCTCTTATCTCGCTTCGCTTCTCTGCTGTCTCTCTCTCTCGCTGCCTTCTCTGTCTCACTCTGTACCCCCCTCCTTCTTTTCTTCTCTTCGTCTCTCTCATCTATTCACCTGCCTCACTTCTCTTGCTATATCTCGCTTATTATTTCTGATGAGTTTTTCGCACCTAAGACTATAGGACGAGTCTTTGATGCTCGTGGAAAAATTGCTCACTGCGGCCCGCGTGTGACTCAAAACGCATACTAGATAGTACACTAACAGTGCGTGCGGCAAGCATGTGCTAGGA
>NW_014578591.1:25961-26697 GCF_000485595.1 Priapulus caudatus
TAGATTTAATGCTAGAATTCGTGCTCGGAGTAATGCTATAATTATAGCTAGAATTTATGCTGGATTTAGCGCTAGATTTAATGCTAGAATTCGTGCTCGGAGTAATGCTATAATTATAGCTAGAATTTATGCTGGATTTAGCGCTAGATTTAATGCTAGAATTCGTGCTCGGAGTAATGCTATAATTATAGCTAGAATTTATGCTGGATTTAGCGCTAGATTTAATGCTAGAATTCGTGCTCTAATTGCTCAACAATCAATCAGTGCTCACTGCACAGCCTCCTCACCTCTTCTTGTGTGCTTGAGGGCGCCCTCCTTTGTTCCATTAGGCGTTGTCGGGGGCGTCGGAGGACCCTGCCCCTTGTGTACGGCCATCTCCCCGCTGTTACCACTACTCGCGGTTTCCTTCTCAGAGGACTTAAGCGCCTTGAAGAGAACGGCGTTGGAGGAGTGGTTGACCTGAGAGGCTTCCTCTTGCTGGTTCGGCTGTGCTCCTTTCAGGGGCTTCCTCCTGCGTGGCTGGTACTTGTAGTCGGGATGCTCCTTCTTGTGCACGACGCGCAGCCGCTCGGCTTCCTCTATGAACGGCTTCTTCTCTCCGTCGCTCAGCAGTCTGCGAGAAGGAAGCAGAGGGAATGGTTAACTCAGCAGTCTGCGGGATAGATGGTGACGTAGCGATGATGGTGTATAGATGGTGACGTAGCGATGATGGTGTATAGATGGTGACGTAGCGATG
>NW_014578591.1:32321-52321 GCF_000485595.1 Priapulus caudatus
GAGAGAGAGAGAGAGAGAGAGAGAGAGAGAGAGAAAGAGAGAGAGAGAGAGATTCCCACCCTTTCTAATACCTGTATTATAAGTGGAATGGTTGGCCGAGATTCGGCCATCCAGGGAGTGACGACTCTGGAATATTTTAGTTTAATATCACAAGTGTAACATGTTATTAGTGGACGCGACTCTGTAATAAAACGCGATTGCTGTCCAAATATTCGCACTAATCGTGTTGGTAATGATAGAGCTGCTAGGGTCGTAAAACTTTTTAATTCTAGGATAGCTCGTGCGTATTCTTCCGGATTACGTGGATTATTTCTGACTCCTGTTTAGTTACCTACTAGCGTCTGAAAATCCGCATAATTGCCATCTTACCGTGTAATTTATCATTAAGGTATTACGCAATCAATCCTCACGTTGACCCCACGATTCAACCTTTCCCTCATTAGCATTGCTGCGACCTTTAAAGCCTAATTATGCTAATGACATGTTTTGATTATTTATATTTAATGAGGATTTTGTTGTGATATATACACGCCAGCCGTGCATTTAAACTAGTGCAAGCCGATAATTATTATATCATAATTACAGTCTACGTCTCCTACATCCGCCTCTATATCATTATCCACTACGGCACGGAGACACCGTTTAGCGAAAGCTTGCCAACATGCGAGTATTTAACTCGTATATCCGATCAGAGTCCGACCATTTATCGGATCATAATTTTAAACGCCACAGATTTTCGAGATCATGCTCAGAACCAACGTCACGTGACGATCGTCAATCCAAACACGAACTAATCGTGACTAGGCAATCATCGCCGAGTCATTCTCGCGGTATCTCGCGAGATCTCACCGTCCCATAATTACGCGCAGATGCGTTCACCTCGTTGGCTGTCTGTCTCTCGGGTCGAGATGCTGCTCTACTATCGAGCCGATTGACACGGATTATATGCGGAAGGTTCATTATATATATAATATTAATTACATAATATATTCATTATGTAATATATTCAGTATATATAACATAAACTTCTTACGTCGGGAGGTTAGGTTAGCGGCCGCGGGACAACAAAGTGATGAGGTCTTTATTGTACGCTGCTGTTCGCTCACTATTATCGCAGTGATGCAAGTAGTGTTAACCGACACACATGCAGACCCACGGACGCACACACGCACACACATGCATGCACGCACGCACACGCTCGCGTACGTACGCACGCACACACATGCATGCACGCACGCACACGCTCGCGCACATACGCACGCACAAACACCCACACGCACGCACACGCTCACGCACGTGCGCACGCACAAATACCTACACGTACGGTTTTTCGTTTTACTGCA
Organism: Priapulus caudatus; assembly: GCF_000485595.1. Taxonomy (NCBI): domain Eukaryota; kingdom Metazoa; phylum Priapulida; class Priapulimorpha; order Priapulimorphida; family Priapulidae; genus Priapulus; species Priapulus caudatus. Next base: position 33,665 of record NW_014578591.1, read on the forward strand.
AGTATAGTAGCAGAGATCTCCGTTATCTACCCCAGCATCGCTTGCCAACATTGCAAGTCTCTTCCTTTAACCGCTGCTTAACCCTCGGCAACGATTACTCGTATAGGTGCCTGCTCAGGTCTTCCCCTCGCTCTCTGCCTCTTTCTCTCTCTCTCTCTCTCTCTCTCTCTCTCTCTCTCTCGCTCTCTTTCTTTCTTTCTCTCTCTCGCTCTCTCTTTCTTTCTCTCTCTCGCTCTCTTTCTCTTTTTCTCTTTCTTTCTCTCTCTCGCTCTCACACACATGCACATACAGACTCTCTCACTCTCCCCCACTTCTCTCTCTCTCCCTCGTTCTCTCGCTCCCACCTCTCTCTCCCCTCTCTCTTTCTCCCACTTCTCTCTCTCTCTCTCTCCCACTTCTCTCTCTCTGTCCCACTTCTCTCTCTCTCTCTCTCTCTCTCTCTCTCTCTCTCTCTCTCCCTCTTCTCTCTCTCTCTCGCCCACTTCTCTCTCGCCCTCCCTCTTTCTCTCTCCCCCTCGACTTCTTCTGTCCCCCGCTCTCGCTAGCCGTCGTCTGGGGCATGTACTCGTACATGTACTCGCTTAAGGAGGAGAGTAGCATGAGCGGCGTATTATTGCGTTTAGCTGCGTAGCTCCTCCCTTACATTGCGACATTACCTTGCGACATTACCTGCACGAAAATGCAATTTGCGACGGCAAATAGTCACGTGACACCCGCGCAGACGTCACACCCGCGCAGAGTTTACGGTGGATGCCGTAGATATAGAGAATGAGAGAAAGAGAGCGAAATAGAGAGAGAAGGATAGAAATAGAGAGAAATAGAGAGAAAGAGAGATAGAAGAAGAGAGAGAGAGGGGGAGAGGAAGAGAGCGAAATAGAGAGAGAAGGAGAGAAATAGAGAGAGAGAGGGGGGAAGGGGGAGAGGAAGAGAGTGAAATAGAGAGAGGGAGAGAAGAAGAAAGCGAAATAGAGAGAGGTTGGAGATAAAGAGAGCGAAATAGAGAGCGAGAGAGAGAAAGAGCTCGAAATAGAGAGAGAGAGAGAGGGGGAGAGAGGAAGATCGAGAGAGAAGGGGGGTGCGCGCGAGAAGGTAAGCGTGACTTTGACACACGATGCGGAAAAGCTTCTCCGCAAAAATCTAAACCGAAAATGACTCACGATTAAAAATAACCTGTAGCGATTATGGTCGAGTCTTTGCGAAAAGCACGCCATGGAGCATGCGGGCTGTAGGCTCACTGGGCGTGTGTGTTGATCTAGCCGCTCGCCCGACGCTTCTCCCGCTATTATATCTACACACGGAATGGCTGAATGCGCGCGGAAATTGCTCTGAAACGACCCCGAGTTTCCATCGTATGCTGCCATGATCTTAGCTGCGGTCGTTATTTCGGCTTGTGTCAGCCTATGTTGCATGCAGACGCGCGCGCATGCGTATAATTGCTGTCAAATATGGCGCCCTATGAAAAGTCGTCCGCGCCATTAGCAGCGTTTACGTGGGAATGTTTTCCGTGATTCAGGGATGACAGCAGCACGAGACAACATAATGGCGCAATTTCTATCTGCAATAATATACAGAGAACGTTAGAATTTCTAAACGCCATCGGTAGTTAATAGATAGCCCTGATCAGACAATACTAAAGGAAAAATATACTAGAGGTACTGGCTGCGTATACTTCCCACCCAGTCTCGATGGTGAATATGGGATCGGCGCTCAGCGTTTGGTTCAAACGAAGTTATGATAACAAACTCGAATTGAGATGTAACGTTAATTTATTTGGCAGATGGAGCTCACTATCTCACAACCTCCGCTCATCTGTTTGAATATAGAATTAGTCTGGCCGCTAGATTTCTTTAGGGAGACGTCGTACGGTCATCCCTATTGTTGTTTTCCGGGTGCTCACGGAATAACGCAACGTAATTTTTCTCTCTGATGTCAAAGCGATTCGTCGGTCATTTCGACCCGATGTTTTCGCAAGTATTTGTTGGCCGTAAACGTGTTGTATTTTCACTGCTACTTACCCACGCAAGTAAACAGTCACTTACGCGGCATTATGTAGCAAGATCTCTGGGCCTAACCCAGCGAGCAAACAGAGAAAGATAACTATACCGTGAGAGTCACCTTTCCTCGTTCGTACTCCGTATTGGAAGCGACAGTTAAACAAAAAAATATCAATAGGAAATACGGCGGTGATTCTCTATCATCTAGCCCCGTCTGTAGGCTCTGTATGGAGATAGCGTGGTGGTGGGGGGGGGTGCATGCTGATAATGGGAGACTATGTAGGCTACGAGCACGGGCCGCAAAAACGAAAATTGAACGAAAATCTCGCTGAGGAGGCAGACAGCAGTAATCGGGGCACGCTTCATGTTTGCGCACTCGTTATAGAATGCCGTTAACGTTGTTCCGCGACGCCCGTTTTATCTCGTCGCTCTCGCTCCCTCGCTTTCCTCCAATCATGCGTCATCGCTTTCCTCCAATCATGCGTCATTAACGGCAGCATGCGTTGCTATTGACGCTGCTACTGACGTCTGCCACGTGACGTAGATCGCAGGCGTACCTCTTTCTACGCGCGCGCGCGCTCAATGTCGTCACAACTCATTCCGCACGCAGACGAGAGAACCCATTGTAGAAACAAGAGGCGGCATATTTTAGGTATTATATTTTTTTTTTTGACTTCCGTCAACGTTACGCGCACCTGCGATGCGGTTCTCATCTGCTTCTCTCCCGATGAGTTTCGCAAATTCCTACCCTGCACCAACCGAGTGCGGGCGTCGTCGAGCGAGAGCCGCGGCGCGCGCGGGGTGTCGGCAGGGTACAGAGGCGGTACGTGTTTTCTTTCGCCGACGATCGGCGTGTCGGCACGTTTAAAAAACTTTGCGCGGTGGTGACAGAGCATATTTACCTGCGAGCAGCAGCTGTAGCCGCCGCAATTTGTAGCCCGCTATATTCGCACCTGTTCGCATCCCACGTGATGCTATTCCGTCGACAGGTAAATGATAATCACGGCCAGGTGTAGCATCGTGTGGGCGCTGCGGTAAATACGCGTACAGGTACGAGCAAGCTAGACACTGGGTACACGTACGGCAGACTAGACCCTGATACAAGTACGGCAGACTAGACATGTCCTAGTAATCGTGACACAGACACCACGTCAGCTTAGCTATTGTGACGTCATCATCTCCTATAATCCGGCGCACTAACCTTTAAGCAAATGAGTCTTTTACCTTTCCGCGATAATATTATTATTTTGATATCTAAACGCGGGAGTGTAATCCCACAGAGCCCGCTCAGCACGATTGCAGACAAGCGAGAGAGAGAGGGGGCAGGGAGAGAGATAAAGAGAGCGAGAGAGAGAGAGGGGGCAGGGAGAGAGATAAAGAGAGCGAGAGAGAGAGAGAGGAGGAGAGAGGAGAGGAAGAGAGAGAGAGGGGGGCAGGAGGGAGAGGATAAAGGAGAGCGAGAGAGAGAGAGAGAGAGGCGTAAGGTAGGAGAGAGATAAAGAGAGGCGAGAGAGCGAGAGCCAGAGGGGGGAGAGGCAGCAGAGCGACTAGAGAGTAAGAGAGAGGGGTCAGGGAAGAGAGAGAGAGAGAGAGAGGAGAAGGAGAAAGGGAAAAGAGAGATAGATAATAAGTAGATACATAGATATATAAGATAGATAGAGTAAGTAGATAGATAGAGTAGATAGATAGACTACGATAGATAGATAGATAGAGAGAGATGGTAGCCGCAGTGATAGTTTGAGCGGGATAGTTGTACTAGCGTTATTTATGCTTAGAGAAGCGGCCTGGCATGTCTTCCGTGTAGCGCCTCATGCACGGGACTCGAGCCATGTATGAGCCGTGAAATCGCTTAATTGGCTCCATAATCAGTTATATACGGCGACACTGGGCGGAAGGAAGGAAGGAGGTGGGTGCAGCTGTGCTTAGGAAGTGAGTCCACCTGTCAGCCGCTAGCGAATCACGCGAAGGCATGTGGGTAGGGGTGGATGGTGTGGTTGACGGAGGATGTGTTCCCGGTAGAAACGTGAATCACGGGCAGTTTATTCCATCCCGTCACGGCGAGCGTAGAACGTTCCGTCCCCGTGCCGACCCCAAAAAGAAATTTAAAAACATAAAAATAAATATTTATATAAATATATAATTATATTATAATAATATTATTATTATATAATTGTATATATAATTATTATTATTATTATTAATTAATTAATTATTAATATTTTAATTATTATAAACAATATTAATGATTATATTTAAATATATATATATACTATATATAATTTTATATATACAACATATATTTTAATATATATTAACGTAAATCACCAGAAGCGCGTCAGGAAACGAGGTTGAGGAGCGAATCAGCTGATTCTCGCAAATATACGCGTGCGCTCTATCTCATCTCGACAGATGAACATTTCCATGACGGTCTTTGTGGCATTAGCATAGTTCGCTAAAGCTTCCAGCGAACCATCTTTCGCGATTCGTGACAGATTCAAGCTCCGTTTCCATCCGCCCCGCTCTAAAAAACTGCTCGCTTGCAGTGCTTATAAATACGCGGAAATGTTACAATATCAGAAATATGGCGAGCAATGCGCTCTCTCATCGCATATAGCTGTTTGATGGATAACTACACGAGGCACCTGACTGCAGTCTTAATACCTGTGTCATGGGCCAGGCAATAATACTCTGCGTACGCGCACCCTGCACGTGACGGCACGAAAAGGGTCGCGGCGAGCTTTTTTGTTCCCTCCTTCACCCTTTTCAGATCGCATTTCGTGAATTGTGGCGGGGCCCGGCGGTTGAAAAAAGAAATTTGTCGAGCATCGAGCAATTTACGCGCGAATCCTGCCGAGATCGGCACTCGTGAGAGAGAGAGATTGGGTGAGAGAGACTGAGAGGTGAGAGAATCGAGAGAGAGAGGAGAGAATTAAAAAGAGAGAGTGAGAGAAGAGATGGATGAGAAAGAGAGGCGGGGGTGACGAAGAGAAGAGAAGAGAGCGAGAGAGAAAGAGAGAGAAGAGAGAGAGAAAAAGAGGTGTGAGAGGAGAGAGAGAAGAGAGAGAGAGAGAGAGAGAGAGGTTAGAGAGAGAGGGGGAGAGAGAGGGGGTGAGAGGGTGAGCGAGAGAGAGAGAGCACACGCAGTCTGTGTGTGCGTGTGTGACGCAGCGCGTCGTCTGTGTATGCGTGTGTGTGCGTGTGTGCGTGTGTGTGTGCCCTGTCGTGAGCGCAGCGCGTCTGTGTGTGTAGGGTGAGCTTGTGTGAAGGGGGGGTTTAGTAGAACGTGAGTATAAATAGAGAGGGAGGATCAGAGTGCGGTCGGCCGGCATTTCGACGCAGTATGCCCGATAACAAATTCGCGACCCTGCCGATGGTCAAACGATGGCGTGAAGCAGTGCGCGAACAGCGAAGCCGGCTGCCGATGACAACTGATTTGCTGGCGTAGTCCCGATGGGCCGTACACACAGTCACATGCACACACACACGACCACACACACACACATACAACACAATCGCACACGACACAAACACACACGACGCACACACACACACACACACACAACACACGCGGCGTGCGCAGCGGCGACACGACACAACACGCACAACACATCACACACACACACTCACATACACACACAGACACACGCACAAACCACGACAACACAACACCACCACACACACAATCACACAGCCACACACAAGTTCCCACACACCACAACCTCACACAACCACACACACACACACACACCACACACACAACACACACACACACACAGTCACACACAGCACACAACGACAGCACAGCAGCAGCACACAGCATGTAGCGCAAGCCACCGTAGCGTACAATTACACGCGCAGGTTATTTCGGCAGAGCTGACGGAAAACGCGCACGGCGCGTAAAATGGGTCAGGCTTATCCGCCCAGCGATCGTCAGCGGCGGCCGGCGAGAGCGACACGACGATGATGATGGATGATGAATGAGATCCGCCTTCCACGCTTATTGAAAGTAGCTCGCGCTTTAACGCGAACGGAAGAGACTACACGCAAAGTAGATATTATTATGTATCAAGAAGCTCTAAGCAATACTATATATACTAATCATATAATATATAGATAGATAGAGATCAATCGATCGATAGAAAGATAGATAGATAGATAGATAGATAGATAGATAGATACGAAATAGATCAATCGATGCGATAGAAAGATAGATAGATAGATAGATAAGAGTAGATAGACTAGATAGATTAGATAGATAGATATAGATAGAATGAATAGATCAATCGATCGATAGAAAGATAATAGATAGATAGATAGATAGATTAGATAGTTAAGATTAGATAGATAGATAGATAATCAATCGATCGATGAAAGATAGATAGATAGATAGATAGATAGATAGATAGATAATAGAATAGATAGATAGAAGATAGATAGAGTAGATATGATAGATCGATCGACTCGATAGATAGATAGATTAGATAAATAGTATAGATTGATAAATGGAGGATTGATAGATAGACTAGATAGATAGATATGATAAGATAGAATAGATAAGAATAGATAGATAAGATAGATAGATAGATGAAGATACGATTATGCTGGTAGATCGATAGCTAGATACTAGATAGATAGATAGATAATAGATAGATAGATACGATAGATAGATAGATAGTTAGTAGATAATTAGATAGATAGATTAGTGATAGATACGATAGATAACAGACTAGATAGATAGATGATAGATAGATAGATAGATAGATAGATAGATAGATAAAGATAGACTATTGATAGTTAGATAGATAGATAGAAGATGGATAGAAGAGTAGATAGAATAATTACGATAGATAGATAGATAACGTTAGATATGATAGATAGATAGATAGATAGATAGAAGATATGATAGATAGATAAGATAGAGTAGATAGATAGATAGGATAGATAGATAGATAGATGGATAGATAGATATGATAAGTGAAGGCGACGCGCACGCACGCTTGCCGGGAACCAGTGTTGCGTTGGACGGGGGCGTGCAGCGGAAACAGACGAGTTAGCGCTACAAACTCAGCGCGCATTAATCACCTGACGCTGACAGAGAGTTCACGTCCTCTCTCTCCTCTCTCTCTCTCTCTCTCGTCTGCTCATCTCTCTCTCTCTCTTCTCCTCTCTTTCATCTCGATCTTATCATCTTTCCCCCTCTCTCTCTCTCTCTCTCTCTCTCTCTCTCTCTCTCTCTCTCTCTCTCTCTCTGTCTCTCTTGCTCTCTCTCTCTATATATATATATATTCCAACCATCTCCCTCTTTCTCTTCACATACTTTTCTTCTTTAATATCCTTCAAATCTAATATATATATATATTATACACACAACTGTTAATATGCATAAATCCTCGTTTGTGTGATTAACTTGGTTTGGACGCATATCGTTCCTTAAATAACAACCGCTCGGGCGCGCCGCTCCTGCCATGCGGCCACTTATTTATTGCTGCTAACGATTAGGTATAGCTTTATCTGTTTATGAAAACTTTACAGCATGCAGTCACTCGATGCGAAGGTATGCTATCTGTCGGATCGCAGCCGTGCCGCATGATTTTCGCCGTAAATTACCCCGTCTTACAAGATTTCGCTGCCAACGCACGCGGCCCCGGCCCGGGTCGTGTTTTGTTGTATAGGACAGCTCAGCGGAGCGGAAAGATTGTAAGCACGTCGCAGATTCTTATCGTTTTATTAGATAATTATAACTTCTCCGAGCTCGGGGGGGGGGGACTTGTCATCTGGCGTTTTGACAGATAGCATCTACGCGGAATCTCGGCCCGGACGCTGCCGAGCTGTGATTCATTCCCGTAGATCGAAGTTCGCACTCAAGTATATGCATATTTTTAACACCGATCGCTGATTCGCAAAATATATTTCTTCGTTCACGCGTGATCACTCACACTACTCGCGACACAAGAGCTGTTCACGTTCAAAGACATACACATGTACTATGTGCCACATACACCTGTAATGTGAATATTAGATATGAGCTATATACTCGTAGGCCTACTTAGAAATCTATTTAGAAACTACTATTTAGAAATTACACTATAGGAACATATCGGACGTGGCGTCCGGTACTTGTAAACGGTATTTTTTGACCAGTACATAATTATCACAGACCATATGGATTCAAGTAATTATAAATTTTAAAAATTAAAATATTTTTAAATAATTATAAATTTAAACGCACGCGCTCATGAATGCATTTCGAACCACATGGAACCCGCGCATGTCGACTATGTCACTGTTTGAAATATGAGCCGCTCTTGTATGCCAAGTAGGCCTATAGTGTGAAATACTTGAAAAACAGGTATGTCGTATTTGGTATAAACATGTATACACAGGCCCTACACAGATCGGGTTGATACATCTCCGTCGGTTTGGAAATTATTTGCAATTTCGAAGAACGAGTCGATGTCAGTTACAACTTTATCACGAACACAGGTGTGCAAACCCCTACGGTGTTTTTTTTATAACAACGTATATATATAAAGTTTACAACCCATTCTTGTAAAAAACCAATTCCGGTCGAATTTGATAGATGACAATGACGTCACAGCTGGGCAGACGACACGGCGCTGCGGGTCATGCTAATAGCCGCCTATTTTAAGTGGGATTTTTTCATAATAAAATTTTAATGGCGAATCGGTGCCGCCTGAACGCGTGTACGCTAGCTATGACAATCTACTGGCCGGGGTTTTCATCGTAAATTCAAAAACAGTTTTGAAGTTAGAGCTAGAGGTCGCAATAACGAACTCGACGTCTCACACGCTAAAGTTAAACGAGAGCTTGTTCTAAAGAAGGAAGCTCCTGGAACCAATAAATAAATACAGCGTGGTTCATAACTCTGTCTTATCTCTGACCGACCCGTATCTGTCATGGCGGGTAGCTAACACGTGGCACACAGAGAGTATGCGTTGCTATAGCAACGCGATATCGCATTCTCTCGCAATAGAACGGAAAAGAAGCCTATACGATTCTAGATCTTCCTCGCCTCTACCTCACCTATACATATCCCCCCCGGCCTCCACCACACCGGACTATATATTCACGTTTCCTCTGCGACTCTGCCATCTCGTCTCCTACATGAGCTTATACCTCGATCATAACATTCCGTCTCCCACGCTCGGTTCTAGCTCTACATTAATCTCCTCTCTATGATGCATATATATTTATTTATATATATATATACGACTGTAAGCACGCCTACTAAACCGTCGGGGTATTTGCGTGACTCACATCTTAAACTGTTCAACTGATTTTTGCGTGCGAACGAGGTAGATAGTAGGAGAGAAAGAGAGAGAGAGAGAGAGAGAGATAGAGAGAGAGAGAGAGAGAGAGAGAGAGAGAGAGAGAGAGAGAGAGAGAGAGAGAGAGAGAGAGAGAGAGAGAGAGAGAGAGAGAGAGAGAGAGAGAGAGAGAGAGAGAGAGAGAGACGAGACGAGAGAGAGAGAGAGAGAGAGACCGCGCGAGAGAGAGAGAGTAGAGAGAGAGAGAGCGCGCGAAAGAGAGAGAGAGAGAAGAGAGAGAGAGAGTGAAAGAGAGAGCGAGAGAGAGCAGAGAGAGAGAGAGAGAGCCGAACAGAGGCGAGAGAGAGGAGAGAGTAGAAAAGAGAGAGCAGAGAGAGAGAGAAGAGAGAGAGAGAGAGAGAGAAGAGAGGAGAGAGAGAGTAGACGAGAGCGAGAGAGAGAGACAGAGAAGAGAGAAGAAGAGAGAGGAGAGAAGAGGCAGCAGAAGAGAGAGAGAGCGGAGAGCGAGGGAGAAGAGAGAGAGAGAGAGAGAGAAAGAAATTCCGCACCCTTTCTAATACTGGATCATAACGTGGATGGCGGGGCCGAGATCTCGCGCAACCGAAGGGGTGAACGACTATCTGGAATATTTTTTAGTGTTAGATATCACAAAGTGTACGTGTTATTAGTGCGACGCGTACTGTGCTGTAATAAAAGCGATTGCTGTCCAAGGATTATTCGGTACTCAATCCGTGCTTGGTAATATTAGAGCTGGGCTAGGGTCGTAAAACTTTTTAATTCTCAGGATAGCCGTGGAGTATCTTCCGGATTCTACGTGATTATTTCTGATCTCCGTTTAGTTACTCTACTAGCTGTTCTGAAATCTCGCGAATATTGCCATCTTACCGTGTAATTTTATTAGGTATTACGCAATCAATCTCACGTTGACCCCGACGATTCACTCCATTTCGCCTCATTAGCATTGCTGCGCTTTAAAGCCTAATTTATGCGTAATGACCATGTTCTTGGATTATGTTATATTTATTTATGAGGATTGGTTGTTGTGATATATAACACGCCAGCCGTGCATTTAAAACTATGCACATCCGATAATTATTTTATGATCATAATTAGCAGTCGTAGCGTCTCCTCAAGGTCCGCCTCTAGTATCATTACCACACGCACGGGGGACAGCCGTTTAGCGACAGACTCGCCAACTATGAGTAAGTTATTTAACTCGTTATCCCGATCGAAAGTCCGACATTTATGGCGGGATCATATTTTAAAAGCACACGATCTGTTTCGAGACATGCTCTAGAACCAAGTCAACGTGACGATCGTCAGGATCAAACACAACTAATCGTACTGAGCAACATCGCCGCTCACTTCCCGGCGTATCTCGGCGAATCTCACCGTCCATAATTTACGCGCAGATGCGGTTCACTGCACTCGCGTTGCTGTCTGTCTCTCGGTCGAGATGCTCGCTCCTACTATCGAGCCGATGAACACGGGATATAGCGGAAGGTGCATTTTAATATATAATAATATTAATACATAATAAATTCATTACTGTAATACTATTCACTATAACTATAACATAAACTTCTTACGTCGGAGGTTAGGCTTAGCGGCGCGTGGGACAACAAATGAATGAGGTCTTTATTGTACGCTGCTGATTCGCTCACAATATTATCGCCGCGAGTGATGAAGGTACAGTGTAACGCGATACACAATGCAGACCGCACGACAATGGCACAAGTCACGACACCCACATGCAGCACGCACGCACACGGCGTGGGTGGTCCACCGCGTACGACGAGCACGCACACACATGCATCGCATCGGGTGTGGGCGGGGTCGTCGTGTCAGCCACACAAGCTCGCCACGATGCTAGCGGCGGCAAAAGGTACCTCCGGCGTTGTACGCACGCACAACCCACACCGCACGCATGACACGCCGTCACAGCACTGCGCACGATGGCCCCCCACACGCCGCGCCGCCACACCAATCCTACACGTACGTCTTTGCGTCTTCACCCTGCAGAGTATGTAAGGATTCTCGTAATCTACCCCAGCATCGGCTTGCCAAATTGCAAGTCTCTTCCTTAACCAGCTGGCTTAACTCCTCGGCAACTGATTACTCGTATATGAGTGCCGTAGCTCAAGGTTCCTTCCCGCTCGCTCTCAGGCTGCCTTTCTGGCTCGTTCTCTGCTCTCTCTCTCTCTCTCTCTCTCTCTCTCGTCTTCTCTGCCTACTGCTCGTCTCTTCGCTCTCTTTCTTTCTTTCTCTCTCTCGCTGCTCTTCTTTCTTATTCTCGGTCTCTCCGCCAGCCTCTTTCCTCTTTTCTCGTTTCCTCTTGCACCCCGTCTATTCTTCCGATCTTCTTTGTTCCTTTCCTCTGGCGCTCTCTCTAGGCTCGGTCCACAGTCACAAGGCGGGGTGATCATGACAGACGACCTTCCTCGGAGGCTGCTCGAGAAGCTCGTTCGCGGCCCCCCCCCAGGGGCCCCGCGGGTTATGGACCCGGGCGACCTCTCTCGTGGCCTGACTGTAACCTCGTGACCAGGAGTCTCCCGTCACTGTCAGCGTCCTCAAAGTCCTCCGATTGGCCCCCGCGCCCCCACTTCTCCGTCTCTCCTCCTCGTGATCTCTCCGATCGCTCGTCCGCGCCAGCAGCGCGCCAGGGCCACCAGCACCCTCTCTCCCGCACCTCTCTACTTCCAGCCATTGTCTCGTCGTCAGCCTCTCGGTTCCTCTCCCCACTTCCTCTTGCTCTGCGGTCGCCCCACTTCTCTCTGATCCTCGTCTCTCATCTCTCGTCTCCCTCTGCTCTCTCTTTCTCCCTCGCCTTCTCTCGTCTCTCCCACTTCTCTCTCGCCCGCCTCTTTCTCTCTCCCCCTCGCTTCTCTAGTCCCTCCGCTCTTCGCTAGCCGTCTTCTGGGGCATGTACTCGTACATAGTAAGTCGCTTATGGAAGAGGTAGCATGGCGCGGCGTATATATGCGTTTAGCTGCGTAGCTCCTTCTCTTACATTGGCGACAGTGACCTGCGACATTACCTGCACGAAAATTGCAATTTCGATCGCAAATAGTCACGTGACACCTCGCGCCGGAGGACGTCCGCACAACATCTCCCCGCGCAGAGTTTACGGTGATGCGTAGATATAGGAGAATGAGAAGAAAGAGAGCGAAATAGACGAGAGAAGGATAGAAATAGAGAGAAATAAGAGCAAACGAGAGAAGAAGAAGAGAGAGAGCGGCGGAGAGGAGAGAGCGAAATAGAGAGAGAAGGAGAGAAATAGGAGCAGAGAGAGGGAAGGGCGAGGAAGAAGTGAAATAGAGAGAGGAGAGAGAAAAGAAAGCGAAATAGAGAGAGGTTGGAGAATAAGATGCGAAATAGAGAGCGAAGAGAGAGAAGAGCTCGAAATAGAGAGAGAGAGAGAGGGAGAGAGAAGCTCGAGAGAGAAGGGGGGTGCGCGCGAGAAGGTAAGCGCGTGATCTCTTTGACACACTCGATGCGGAAAAGCTTCCCGCAACAAATCTAAACGCGAAAAATGACTCACGGATTAAAAATAACCGTACCGATTAATGGTCGATCTTGCGAAAAGGCACGCCCATGGAGCATGCGGCTGTAGCTGCACTGGCGTGTGTGTTGATCTATGCCGCTCGCCCGACGCTTCCCGCTATTTATTCTACAGCACGGATGGCTGAATGCGCGCCGGGAAATGCTCTGAAACGACCCGCGAGTTTGCCATCGTATGCTGGCCATGATCTTGCTGCGGATCGTTATTCGGCTTGTGTCAGCCTATGTGCATGCAAGACATGCGCAGCGCATGCGTATAATTGCTGTCAAATATGCGCCCTATGAAAAGTCGCCGGCCATTACAGCGTTTACGTGGGAAGTTTTCCGTGATTGCAGGATACAGCAACACGAGACAAACATAATGGCGCAATTCTATCTGCAATAATATAACCGAGAACGTTTGGAATTTTAAACGTTATCGTAGGTTCATAGATAGCCCTGATAGAATGAATCCGAAAGGGAAAAATCTACTAAGCGAAGAGTGGGACGCGTGAGCTCGCGTATATTTGCTCGACCCAGCTCGATGGGAATACTGCGAGAGGCGGCTGAGCCGAATTGGGTTTCAAAACGAATTACAATAACAAACTCGAATGAGATGTAACGTTAAGTTTATTGGCAGATGGAGCGCCCACATCTCACGAACCTCGCGTCATGCTGTCTTGAATATAGAAATAGTCTGCTCGCCTAGATTTCTTTAGGGAGACGGTCGTACGTCATCTGTGCCCTATTGGTGGCGTGTCGGCCGGGGTGCCATCGGAATAACGAGAGCGGAAGTTCTCTCTCTGATGTCAAAGCGATTCGTCGGTCATGTTCGACCGCGATGTTTCGCAAGTAATTTGTTGGCCGTAAATCGTGTTGTATTTCACTGCTACTTACCATCGCAAGTAAACATCAGCTGTACGCGGCATTAATGTAGCAAGATCTCTGGCCTAACCCGCGCGAGCCAACAAGAAAGATAACTATACCGGTGAGAAATCACCTTTCGACTCCGGTTCGTACTCCGTAATTTGGAAGCGACAGTTAAACAACAAAAATACATAGGAAATACGGCCGTGATATCTCTAATCAATCTTAGCCCCGCGTCTGAATGCTCGCTATGGAATAGCGTGGTGGTGGTGGGGGTGCATGCTGATAATGGAGACATATGTAGGCTTACGGGCACGGGTGCCGCAAAAACGAATAAATTGAAGCGAAATATCCGCGAGAGGCTAGAACAGCAGTAATCGGGCAACGCGTTCATGTGTTTGCGCATGTCGTTATAGAGAGCCGCCCGTTTTAATCTCGTCCGCTTCATCGGCTCTCGCCTCGCTTTCGGCTCGCAATCATGCGTCATCCGGCTTTCCTCGCATCATGCGTCATTACCAGCGCAGCAGCGTTGCTATTGTACGCTGCTGACAGCACGTCTGCCTGTCCGCGCATCGTAGATTCGCAGGTCGACCTGTCTCTACACGCGCGCGCTCAATGCGTCACAACTCATTCCGCACACGCAGACAGAACGCATTGTAGAAACAAGAGCGGCATAATTTAGGTATTTGGATATTTTTTTTGACTTCGCGTCATACGCTTTAACGCGCTACCCTGCGATATGCACTTTCAATCTGCTCCTCTCCCGATGAGTTTCCTAGCAATTCCTAACGCCTGCACGCAACCCGGCAGTGGCGGCCGTCGTCGAGCGAGACGCGGCGCGCGGCGTGTGTCGCAGGGTACAGAGGCGGTACTGTTTCTTTCGCGCGACGAATCGGCGTGTCGGCACGTTTAAAAAACTTGCGCGGCGGTGAACAGCAGCATATTTACTGCCGAGCAGAGCTGTTAGGCCGCCGCAATTTGTAGCTCGCTATATTCGCCCTGTTCGGCATCCCACGTGGATGCTATTGCCGTCGACAGGTAATGAAATCACGCGCCCGAGGTGTAGGCATCCGTGTGGGCGCTGCCGGTAATACGCATACGTACGAGCAAGCTAGACACTGGGTACACGTACGCCAGACCTAGACCCTGAACAGAGTACGGCAGACTAGACATGTCTCGTAGTAATGGTGACAGCAGACAGCCACGTCGGCTTAGCTTTGTGACGTCATCATCTCCTATAATCCGGCGGTCACTAACCCTTACAAATGAGTCTTTTTACCTTCCGCGATAATATGTATTATTTTGAATATCTAAACGCGGGAATGTACCTCCGACACAGAGCGCGCGCTCAGCACGAATTAGCAGACAGCGCAGAGACGAGAGAGGGCAGGGAGAAGATTAAAGAGATGCGAGAAGAGGCCAAGGAGACAGGGAGAAAGATAAGAATAGCGAGAGAGAGAGCAGGAGCGAGAGAGGAGAGGAAGAGAGAGAGAGGGGGGCGGAGGGAGAGGATAAAGAGAGCGAGAGAGAGAGAGAGAGAGGCGAGGTGAGAGAGATAAAAGAGGCGAGAGAGCGAGAGCCAGAGGGGGGAGCAGGCACGCAGAGCGCACTAGAGAGAAGAGAGAGGGGTCAGGGAGAGAGAGAGTAGAGAGAGAGGAGAAGGAGAGGGAAAAGAGAGATAGATAATAAGGTAGATACATAGATATAGTAAGATAGATAGAGTAATAGATTAGAATAGATAGATAGAATAGATACGATAGATAGATAGATATGAGAGAGATGGTACCTGCAGTGATAGTTTGAGCGTGGATAGTTGTACTAGTACGTTATTATGCTAGATGAAGCGGCCTGCATGTCTTCGTGTAGCGCCTCATGCAAACGGGAGCTCGAGCCATGCTATGAGCCGTGAACATCGGCTTAATTGGCTCCATAATCCGTTATATACGGGACACTGGGCGGAAGGAAGGAAGGAGGTGGGTGCCTGGCTTAGGAGTGAGTCCACCTTCAGCGCTAGCGAATCACGCGGGCAAGTGGGGAGGGGTGGATGGGTGGTTGACGGAGGAGATGTGTTTCCCGGTAGAAACGTGAATCCGGAGTTTGATTCCACCGTCACCGGCGAGCGAGAACGTTCCGTCCCCTGCCCGACCCCAAAAAGAAATTTAAAAACATAAAAATAAATTATTTATATAATATATAATTATTATAATATATTATTATTTATAATTGTTATTATAATTACTTATTTATTTATATTATTTAATATTATACATATTTAATTTTATAAACAATGATTAATGATTATATTTAAATATAATAATATACTATATTATAATTTTATATATACATTAATAATTTTACATATATATTAACGTAAATCACCAGAAGCGCGCAGGAAAACGAGGTTGAGGATGCGAATCACCGATGTCTCGCAAATATACAGCGTGCTGCTGTCTATCTCATCCGCGACAGAATGAACATTCGCATGACGGTCTTTGTGGGCATTAGCATGTTCGCTAAGCTTGCCAGCGAAACATTTTCGGCATTCGTACAGATTCAAGCTCGCGTTTTCCATCCGCCCCCCTCTAAAAAAACTGCTCGCTTGCAGTGCTTATAAATACGCGAACATGTTACAATTATTCAAAATATGGCGAGCAATAGCGCTCTCTCATCGCATATAGCTGTTTTGATGGATAACTACACGAGCCACCTGACTGCAGTCTTAATACCTGTGTATGGGCCAGCATAATAGCTCTGGGCGTACCGCCGCCCCATGCACGTGAAGCGGCACAAAAGGGTCCGGCGAGCTTTTTTGTGCCGTCCTTACCCTTTTCAGATCGGCATTTTCGTGAATTGTGGCGGGGGCCGTGAAAGAATATTCGTCGAGGATCGAGCAACTTTACGCCGAATCTGCCGAGCTCGGCACTCGAGAGAGAGAGATTGGTGTGGACAGAGGAACTGAGAGGGTGAGAGAATCGAGAGAGAGAGAGAAATTAAGAAGAGAGAGTGAGAGAGAGAGATGGATGAGAAAGAGAGAGGGGGTGACGGAGAGAAGAGAGAGAGCGAGAAGAGAAAGAGAGAGAAGAGAAGAGAAAAAAGGGTGTGAGAGAGAGAGAGAGAGAGAGAGAGAGAGAGAGAGAGAGTTAGAGAGAGAGGCGGAGAGAGAGGGGGTGAGAGGTGTGAGCGAGAGAGAGAGACGCACACGCGTCTGTGTGTGCGTGTGTGAGCAGCGCGTCGTCTGTGTTGCGTGTGTGTGCGTGTTGCGTGTGGTGGTGTGCCTGTCTGTGAGCGCGCGCGTCTGGTGTGTGTAGGGTGAAGTGTGTGTGAAGGGGGGGTTTAGTAAGGAGATAATGAGAAGAGGGAGGATCCGAGTGGGCCGGCCGGATTTCGACGCAGTATGCCCGATAACAAATTCTGCGACGCGTGCCGATGGTCAAACGATGGCGTGAACAGTGCGCGAACACGACCGCGCCGATGACAACTGATTTGCTCGGCGTAGTCACCGATGGCGCGTACACACAGCACACACACACACACGACGCACACACACACACATACACACAATCCACACGACACAACACACACGACTGACACACACACACACACACACACAACACACGCGGCGTGCGCGCGTGCGACACCGACACCACAGCACAACTAGCACAGCACACACACACTCACATACACACACAGACACAACCCCACAAACACACGACACACACACACCACACACACCAATCAGCACAGTCCACACACAAGCCAACATACACCTCACAATTACCACACACACATCACACACACCACAACACACACACACACACACACAGCAGCACACACATGCACACAACGCACCACGCAGCACGCACACACAGTAGCGCAAGCCACCGTACGTAACAATTACACGCGCAGGTTATTTCGGCAGATGCTGACTGGAAACGCGCAGGCGCTAAATGGTGCAGGTTATCCGCCCAGCGATCGGTCACGGCGGCCGTGCGACGAGCGACGACGACGATGATGATGATGATTGATGAGATCCGCCTTCACGTTATTGAAAAAGTAGCTCGCGCTTTAAGCGCGACGGAAGAGATCACGCAAATAGATATTAGTTATGTATCAAGAGCTAAGCAATACTATATATATAATTATAATATATAGATAGATAAATCAATCGATCGATAGAAAGATAGATAGATAGATAGACTAGATAGATAGATAGATACGAAGATAGATCAATCGATGCGATAGAAAGAATAGAATAGATATGATAGATAGATAGATAGACTAGATAGATTAATAGATAGATAGATAGATAGATAGATCAATCGATCGTAGAAAGATAAATATAGATAGATAGATAGTAGATAGTTTAAATTAGATAGATAGATAGATAGATCATCGATCGATGAAAGATAGATAGATAGATAGATAGATAGATAGATAGATAGATAGAATAGATAGATAGAAATACGATAAGTAGATAGATAGATCGATCGATCGATAGATAGATAGATAGATAAATAGATTAGATTGATAAATGGAGGATTGATAGATAGATAGATAGAGTACGATATGATAAGATAGATAGATATGAATAGATAGATAAGATAGATAGATAGATGAAAGATAGATTGATAGCTGGTAGAATAGATACGCATAGATACTGATAGATAGATAGATAATAGATAGATAGTTAGATAGATTAGATAGATAGTAGTAGATAATTAGATAGATAGATTAGTGATAGATACGATAGATAACAGACTAGATAGATAGATCGATAGATAAGATAGATAGGATAGATAGATAGATAGATAAGATAGACTGTGATAGTTAGATAGATAGATAGATAGATGAGATAGAAGATAGATAGGATAATACGATACGATAGATAGATAAGTTAGATACGAATAGATAGATAGATAGATAGATAGATAGATATGATAGATAATAAGATAGAGTAGATAGTATAG
>NW_014578591.1:56732-58526 GCF_000485595.1 Priapulus caudatus
TGTGCGTGCGTGCGCGCGTGTGGCGTGTATGGGCGCCGCTGCCGTCCATTGTGACGAAGGTTTTGTGTTTCGACAAAGCACGGGTCATATCTCAAACCAGCATCTCTTCGTCGCTAGTTGTCGTATACACACCCAACTGTAATTACTCGGCGTGTCCTGCCTCTGACACATCTCCGCGCACGTCCGCGCATTCGTATGCACTCCGTACGTGATTAGCGCGCCATTTGTCGTGCGTTTCAAACGCGATTATTTATTCAGCAGCGATGATCCCAATCGGTGCCGACAAAACCTGAGCTCGCTGCCTTTACAAGCCGCGGATATACATGTATTGTGTGGTATTACTAGCAGACGCTGCGATAGCTTGCACGTGATGTCAGCTCTCTTGTGAGATCGTCTGAGCGCTGATTTCCTTGCCGCACCGATTCTACGCGGGGATGACGCGGTTAATGACGAAAATTATTTAAACGCAGAAAAGTTCCAGCGGCGAGCTTTGATTCCATCGCGATATTCGGCAATAATTTTATCGTACGATATTGATATTTTTACGGTATTTGACAGCGTGACTGGTGACCCAGAGTCCTAATCGCACCGGGTTATCTAGTTAAATTTTTTCGTAATATCAAGAGTCAAGAGCCCATAATACTTATTTCCACTATTACCACCATTACACTTACTACGTAGCATTGTAGTCTCTTGATGATCTTTTATGGTTGGGCTATTTAGTTCGATGACGTAATGTCTGTCATGGCGGCCGCGTCGATTGTCGTAAATTGTTGCCGGTATGTCGATGACGTGAAACGCTTGGTCGGCAGAATAACTGAACGACGGATTTCGTTCGTCTACAATATGATGTACGCGTCGGTTTCGTATATATTAGCTTACATTACGCAAATCGTGAAAATGCAAGCGTATATATGCGATGGAAAAATACGGGAGCCTTACACATTGGGATGACGACCGCCTGGGGCGCTATCGTCGTTCTAGCGTGTACGACGTAATCACTGTATAATGATGATGACAACTCAGTCAAGCGGCGGTCGTCATTGTCACGTCATTGTCACGTCGTTGACACGTTATTGTCACCAAAATGAATTGCGGTGTGATGCACAAAGGGAGTAGTAAAAAACATGCTTGCTTGACTTTTATGATCATCGCTGTTGTACGCGTCAACGGGAGGTGAATCAATTACCACATGGCCCCTTTTTTTTAAATAGCGAGGTCTAGAGTCCATTCATATAGACTCTATATAATATCGCTCTCAATAACAGCGTTCTATAGCTTAGATCTAAGTAGAGGGTAAAATATCTCGGGTGAATCTGCATCGGAATTGGCGCGTAAGAAGTTAAATATCAACAAAATATTAACATAATATATAACATAAGATATCTCATCTATTGCGTAACTTAATTTATAATTCGTAAAACAATTTCTTACATTAATAAATAATTACATATATTAATATTATAAATATAATATATATATATATATATATATTTATTTATTTATACAGCTAAAAAGTAACTTTAACTAATATTCCTGCATGGCTTTGTATGGTATTGTAAGAGTGAGTGCATGGGTGGGTGGGCGTGAGTGGGTGGGGAGCTCATGCGGCTGTGTGCGCGTGCGCAGCGTGTGCTGACGCCGCAGTCTCGCCGTATATTACCAGCAGTAGCAGCTTGCGCGTCTGTAGCGTGACGTACAACATCTGCTGGGTGGGAGAGGGAGAGAGAGAGAGAGAGAGAGAGAGAGAGGGAGAGAGAGAGAGAGAGAGAGAGAGAGAGGGAGAGAGAGAGA
>NW_014578591.1:60148-63264 GCF_000485595.1 Priapulus caudatus
ACACACATATATATATATATATATATATATGTTCTCGACAATTAGGAATTGTATAGCGCAGAACATTACGTGACAATGTGCCACATCTTGGTTTAAACGCCAGCAATTTACTCTCTCGGCTGTCTAGCGGGCCCATCCACCCATGTCAACCGAGACATCTCTCCAGTAACGCTATTATTGATTACACTTATCAGTACGAATATAATGTAGAAAAATTATTTTGCGCGATTTACGAAATTTTTCGGAAAGCGAGTATTTTCGGAAGCGTTAGATCAGATCACTCATCTCTTAGGTTTTGTAAGTTAGTAAGAAATATTATTATAGTATAATAGTATAATATTATTTTAGGTTTTGTATGTTGTTAACGAAGAAACGCGTTTCCTTAATTATTAGCGAGCATCTAGGAATGTACGGGTTGCGTTATTAAGAAATATTTGGATCAGATTTTGTATGTAGTTAACAAATACTAATGATTATGTTTTTTTGGATAATTACAAAATATAAAAAAATATGTCTTTTATATTATTAACAAATATTAGACTACCGTATTCAATACACGTACGAGAAAAAAACCGTTTCGCATTTTTTCACTTTCACAAAATTTCTGTCCGCTATCATGACATAATCGCTATAGTGAAATCTCGTTGTTCATGCTTTCTTGTATCACGCAGCCTTGTACCTTCACTAATTCGTATAGCAGCAAAACTATTAAGATCAAACCCACGCATTAACAATGTTGTGATTTCATCGAGCATTCCTACGCCCTGATGACGTCACCCTCGTTAAAAAAATATTTCGTCCATATGAACGATTCCCCGAAATCGCCGACGCGCGCGTGCGTCACGCACCGAGTTCGTCTGCGTCGCCTTGCCGTCACTCTACGGAATAAAACCTCGGCTGTGTTTGACGTCATCACAGACTATTGTGAACCGCTATACGAGTAATGTTCAACTTTCTCACGCGAGATTCGTGTATGATCACTGCAAACATATCATAGATCTAACAGGTGTGGTATAGAACCGCCGCGTATAATGATCTAACCAGCAGACGCCGGTTACCCGCTCACGGAGCGTTCGCGGGTAATTGTCCGACGGGAGAGGGACGTGGCGGCGACGATGACGATGACGATGGTGATGATGATGATGATGATGACGACGATGATGATGATGACGATGATGATGAGGATGAGGATGAGGATGATGATGATGACGACGATGATGATGATGACGACGATGATGATGATGACGATGATGATGATGATGACGATGATGATGATGACGATGATGATGATGAGGATGAGGATGATGATGATGATGACGACGATGATGATGATGATAAGGTTTGCAGCGCGCGCTGTCGCAGTGTGCACATATTTGCGCACCGATTTCGGGCTTTGTGCAGAAGTTAAAAAGAACGGCGCGTTGGCGCATCCGGGGTTTAGAACGTCATGGCTACTGCTGCTGCTGTTGCTGTTGCTGCTACTGCTACTGCTACTGCTGCTGCTGCTGTTATGTGCCGCTACATAGTGACTTGCTGTGCTGTTTGCTTTGCTGTGCGGGTTGCTTTGGTGCTACTGTTTGCTGCTACTGGCTTGCGGGCTGCTGCTGCTGCTGCTGCTTGCTGCTGCTACTGCTGGCTGTTGCTGCTGCTACTCATGTTATGCTGCTGCGTACATAGTTCTGTTGCTGCTCCTGCTGCTGCTGCTACTGCTGCTGCTGCTGCTGCTGCTGCTTATGCTGCTGCTACATAGTACTGTTGCTGCTACTGCTGCTGCTGCTACTGCTGCTGCTGCTGCTGCTGCTGCTTATGCTGCTGCTACATAGTACTGTTGCTGCTGCTGTTGCTGCTGCTGTTGCTGCTACTGCTGCTGCTACTGCTGCTCGTGCTGCCATTGTTACTGGAGTGACTGCTATCATTGCTAATCGTGTTAGATGTGCGGTCGGCCAACGCGCGCGAAGCCAGGACGGAGCGCGGGCGTAAAGATACATTTCCTTCTCCCTCTCCCCCTTCTCTTTCTCTCTTGTTCTTCTGCGTGCTCTCTCTCCCTCTCCCCTTCACTCTCTCCCTCCTCTCTCCCTCTCACGCTAAAACGCGCTCTCTCTCCCACTCGCGCGCGCTTTTTCTCTTTATCAGTTGTCTTCCTTGCTTTGACGCAATTTCTCTCTCACGCGCACACACACACACACGCGCACGTCCACCCGCACGCACTCAAGCACACAGACACGGTCTATCTCTCTCTGTCTGTCTGTCTCTCTATCTCTCTATCTTTCTCTATCTCTCTATCTCTCTCTCTCTCACCTCTCTCTCTCACCTCTTTCTCTCACCTCTCTGTCTCACCTCTCTCTCACCTCTCTCTCACTCTCTCTCTCACTCTCTCTCTCTATCTCTCTATCTCTCACCTCTCTCTCTCTCTCACCTCTCTCTCTCTCTATCTCTATCTCGCTCTCTCTCTCTCTCCTGTTCACTCTACCGACGTAGAGACTTCATCAGACATGTTTAGGAATTATCAGGGATTAGCTGATGGAAGTCCGCGTTCATGCGTCTTGTCTCTTCTATTTGTTTTTCTCACACTCTCGCACGACCGCGCCTGTTCTCTGCGCGAGGTAATCGTTACGTTTACAACTTAATACGCACAAGTTTTCTTTACACAAAGTCAACCTTTAAACCGCTCCACAGTTCGTGAGAAATACGTACACGCCGCGTAACATTATGATAAAACGCGCGTGGATTTTTACCAGTCGTTGCTTAAGCCACACACGCCGAATCATCAGTGATAATCAGAACCCTAGCTTCCCCGGGTGCAAGAACGCGTACGTATACGCGCTCGAATAGATTTAACGTTGATATTACCGGCGATTCCGTTGTACCGCACCCATCTCTCTTACATTATGTCTCTTACGTTATATCTCTTACATTATATCTCTTACGTTATGTCTCTTACATTATGTCTCTTACATTATCTCTCTTACATTATATATCTTACATTATATCTCTTACGTTATCTCTCTTACATTATATCTCTTACATTATATCTCTTACATTATATCTCTTACATTATATCTCTTACATTATATCTCTTACGTTATATCTCTTACATTATCTCTCTTACATTATAT
>NW_014578591.1:63274-67818 GCF_000485595.1 Priapulus caudatus
ACACACACACACACACACACACACACACACACACACACACACGCACACACACACCTACATAGATACATACCTCCACAGCTTGCCGAGTGTCTTGCTCAGCTCGGCGTTGTGTAGGTGCGGGTACTGGTCGGCGAGTTTTCTGCGGGCCGCCTGCGCCCACACCATGAACGCGTTCATCGGCCGCTTCACATGCGGTCGTCGCTTCTCCGATCCCGTCGGTCGGCAGGGCATCGGCACTAGCGTCCAGTCGTAGCCCTTGAGCACGTTGGAGACGGCGTCGCGGATGCTTGGCGGCATTTCGCGGTCGTCGATAAGGCCCGCAGCCGCGGCCGCCGCCGCGCTGCGAGATTTCTTCTCCGGGTTTGACGACGGCGATGTGCCGCTCGTGCCCGTGTCCGAGTCGAGGTCGGTGTCGCTGCCCGTATGCGACAGCACCGACGACGGCGTCTTCACCTGCTCGTCCTTGTCGCTCATCGTTAAATCCATGGTCGGCGTCGCACGGGGAACGGGAGCGCGTCGCACCGCTAGGTGGCTACAGTCGCGATGCTTCTCCAGCGACGAAACACGCAGATTTTACGTGCGAGATTTCGTATTCGGGTTTACGTGCGTGCGAGTCTGTCAGTATGCGTGTTCGTCTTGCTCTTGGACTCTCTCGCTCTCTCTCCCTCTTTCCCTCAGTCTATCACTTGATCTTCTGCCTTGTGAGAGATGCTACTAGCGTGATAACAATCGTGTGAACTTACGTGGGACGTATAGTGTTGATCACATTGATACACTGCTGATGCTGCTGCTGCCCTGGCGCGTACACACACACACACACACACACGGCTGCTCGAGGGGACACTGTCTGTCCTGCCTGCTGCGGTGTAACGTAACCAACCTACTGATGCTGACGCTAATAATCCCAGATGTCATCGTCTCAGCCGCGACGAGTAACGATGTACCCGTAGCGCGTGACGACCAATCACGAACGCCGGCGCACGCTACGCCACGCCCCTCGACGCCGCGGACCAATCGGCGTGCGCGTACACTGTTTCTCGCCAATGGAAATGAGTTGAGGCGGGGATGCGAGCGTGAGTGAGTGTGTGTGTGTGTGCGTGTGTGTGTGTGTGTGTGTGTGTGTGTGTGTGTGTGTGTGTGTGTGTGTGTGCGTGTGTGGGTGACGTATACACGCAGTGAGGGCGAGTCCCAGCGGCAAAACTGCTCGTGTCATTTGTCGGGACGTTCGTTGTAATGCAACTGCGCGGCGGCCCAGGGGCGTACGGACAGAGTTTACAACTTCCAGCTTGTATGCATGCATGTACGTACGTGCGTGTGTGCGTGTCGGCCCTAAAAGCGAACGCTGTATTTCTGTTCGCACGTCCGCGAAGCGTTTCATGCAGATCTCCGCCGCGTCGGCTGTTGTGACGTCATCTCTGCGAATCTCTCACGACGAAAAATTCTCGCAAAAATAACGCGCATCATTTTAAGTAATATTGTCGAGTTATACCAGTGCGTATAATTTAACGCATGCTCGCCATTTTAGTTTCTCCCGTACACGTATAATTATATTTGTAACACAAAAATTACGCTGATGATGATACAGACGCACTTAATTGTTGCCTGTGTGTAATTGTGTGAAAAGTAGCGCACAATTAGGCCAATCTCCAGAACTAAACAGGATACAGGGATGAATGAGCTATCAAAGTGAAGTTTATGGAGTCAGGAATCTGAAGATGCGCATAACTTATATAAGCCAAAATGCGACCTAGGACCTGTTTCGATGTGACGGGTCATATATTGCAGTTACATTGCATGTGTATCGTTTCACTGTTTGGACATGTGATTATTATAACATGATCACATTATAATATGATTGACTCTAACGTGGACATTTATATACTCTCATACGTTGAGATGACACCGCTTAATTCAATAGCAAGCAATGCCGGAAGTCTGGGTTAATGCTAATACTATACGCCATATTAGCGAAACTTCTGTTTTCTCGTGTTTCTCTGTGTTCTATCTCTCTCTCTATCTCTCTCTCTCTCTCTCTTTCTTTTTCGCTCTCTTTCTTTCTCTTTCTCTCTCTATCTCTCTTTCTCTCTCTCTTTTTCTCGCTCTCTTTCTCTCACTCACTCTCTCTCTCTCTTTCTTTCTCTCTCTCTCCCTTTCTTTCTCTCTCGACCGCTCTCTCTCTCTCTTCCTCTGTTACTCATTCTCAATCTCCCGTATTTTCCCTCAATACTTCTTTCTCTCGGTTGACTCGCCTGTGTTTTCAAAAGCACCCATGCAGCTAACGCATCCCCCAGTACCAACACAGCCACCGTGCACAACGACACCGTCTCACACCACACCATACCCCACCTCTAACAACCCCGCCCTCACAACTCCCAACACTTTGTCGCAACTTAACGCAATTTGTCAGCGGTGTGCCGGAGAGGGCGTTCTATCGTCTGCCAAACCTTGTGGTCATCCCCAAGGGGGATGATCAGAACGGCGGCGCTCCGGCCCTGATCTGTGAATGTAGACTCCCGTCGTCGGATCACCGTTGCTTATCTGTCTTGCGATCGTAACCCCCGGGGTCATACCCAGCACTGATCCGCGTTATGCTGCATCCGGTCTTGAGACAGTCGTGTACATGCACTCTGTGACAGTGTACATGCACGGGTGCTTAATGCGAGGCTGCGACCCTGATGTGGCTGCAGGCTAGTCGGCCGGGGTGTCATGCCTCGACACACGCACGCTCGCACGCACGCACACACGCACACACGCACGCATATACAAACATATGCGCGCACACGCCCGCGCACGCATATACAAACACACGCGCGCACACACGCACGCACACACGCACGCATATACAAACACACGCGCGCACACACGCGCGCATACAGCTACACACATGCACGCACACTCATGCACGCACACACAAACACAAACACGCACACATAAACACAAACACGCACACGCACACATGCACGCACGCACACACGCACACGCACACGCACACGCACACGCACACGCACACGGACAGGTCAGCTGACTGCACATCAGATATCTCACGCATCAGCAGATCTCACGCTTATCTCTATCCTGTCTCTTTGTCTCTACCTTTTGCTTGTTTTCTCACTCACTCTCTCTTTTTCGCTTTCTCAACATCACCCTCTCTGCCTTTCTCTCTCTTTCTCTCTCCTCTCTCTCTCTCCTCTCTCTCTCTCTCTCTCTCTCTCTCTCTCTCTCTGTCGTTCTATCTCTCTATCTCTCTCTCTTTCGCCAACGCAAGCACAATTTAATAATAAGTATATTGTATACACAATATGTATTCGTTTATTGTATGTGTTTCCTATATAGTACTTGTTTAATTACGCTGGAACGCCCTACACAATGCCGCCATGAACGCACTGGTATTAGACGTGAGGAAATATGAAACGCGAGATCTCGCGAGAAAGGATGTACAATGCTGACCATTTGCTACGCGCGCGAACGGCGTAATATTATACCGTATATTATTGTGATATATATATATACGTGTGTGAGTATATATNTGTGTGTGTGTGTGTGTGTATATACGTGTATATACACCATCATTATCACTATGGTTTCTGATCACGGCGTATGCTGTACGTGCACGCGCGCGTACGGTTTGCGCTTTATAATATTATCCGCAATTATTGAAGAATGTAGGGACACGGTGACAGAGGACGCGCGGGGTGGGGGTGGGGGTTGGGATGGGGGGTGGGGGCGGAGGAGACGACGAGCGGGGGTGGCGGTTATTGGCTCGCCAGGGCTCCGTCTTTCCTCGCGCAGCAGCAACGTCTCTGGGAAGACGATGAAAAACATTCTTCGGTATATTTTAAGTTGTCTTGCTTTCATCACGCGATGTTCCCGTCGAACCGGTAGCACCAGTAAAAACGCGCTAGTGGCCCGCGGGGGCTTTCATATGTGACCTTGGGCGACAGTCGGCGAAAAAAAAACGTATCATCCATCCGCACGGCTTATACACGAGCTCGTCCGAATATCGCCGCTGAGCGTTTTTATGCGCGAATTCCTGGAGAATTCTAGCGATGCTCTACGTCTTTACGTCTCTACGTCGTACATAAGGAGGGCTTAAGTTGTATCCAGGCTCCGACTGCTCTGTTTGCGCCGCGGTTTTGTGTGTGTTGCCCAGTGTTTTTTCGTTGGTGTCTCTGTCTCTCTTCTATAGCTTGCGAGGCGCAGGTGAATTGCGCCTGGCACTCAAGGAGCGATCTCGCTCTCGATTTGCGGACGGCGTATCACGCACGGGTGTATAGATAAGATGTGAGATGGATGGAACGTGAGAACGCAGGTGATACGAGACAGGCTCGCGAGCAGGTCACTATGAAAACAGGTGTGGAGACAAACAGGTATGGACACGTGCATGGGTAAGTGGGGAGCGAAATAGGCTGCCAGGCAGACACGCATACGCGGGCTGGCATGCATACAGGCAGGCATAAAGACAGAGAGAGAAATAGAGAGAAATATATATATATATATAGAGAGAGAGCGAGAGAGAGAGAGAGAGAGAGAAGAGAGAGAGAGAG
>NW_014578592.1:0-1782 GCF_000485595.1 Priapulus caudatus
GCAGAAGGAGAGAAAAGGAAGTGCAGCAGAAGGAGAGAAAGGGAAGTGCAGCAGAAGGAGAGAAAGGGAAGTGCAGCAGAAGGAGAGAAAGGGAAGTGCAGAAGAAGGAGAGAAAGGGAAGTGCAGCAGAAGGAGAGAAAGGGAAGTGCAGCAGAAGGAGAGAAAGGGAAGTGCAGAAGAAAGCGAGGAAAGGGGAAGCGCAGAGGACTAAGGAGGAAAGAAAACGCGGATGACGGAGAGAAAGAGAAGCACAGAGGAAGGAGTAGAAGGAAAGTGCAGGAGAAGAAGAGAAAGGGAAGTGCAAGAGAAGGAGGGGGAAAGCGCGGAGATAGGAGAGGAGGGCGGAGAAGAATGAGGGGAAGAGAAACACGGAGGAAGGAGAAGAAAGAAAGCGCAGAAGAAGAAGGAGAGGAAATGACGCGCAGAGGAAGAAGGAGAGGAAGGGACCCGCGGATGTCGCAGGCGGACGATAATTACACCGGTGAATGTAACCTTGTCGCGGATTTTCTAGAGGAAGAGCATCCTTTGTTCGCGCTCGCTCGGCTGCAGGCTCGCTCGCTACTGACTGCAGCTACTGCCTAATCAATATGCTGACTGGCGGCTACACGCGAGGCTCGCCCAGCGAATACAAATAGCTATTATAGATTTACGCGCGGATGAGAGAGATGAGAGAGAGAGAGAGAGAGAGAGAGAGCGAGAGAGAGAGAGAGAGAGAGAGAGAGAGAGAGAGAGAGAGAGAGAGAGAGAGAGAGAGAGAGAGAGAGAGAGAGAGAGAGAGAGAGAGAGAGAGAGAGAGAGAGAGAGAGAGAGAGAGAGAGAGAGAGAGAGAGAGAGAGAGAGGAGAGAGAGAGAGAGAGAGAGCAGAGATGGCAGGACGCATGGAGAGATGCAGGAGGGATGGAGAGATGGCAGGAGCATGGAGAGATGCAGGAGGATGGATGAGATGCCAGGAGCGATGGGAGATGCAGGAGCATGAGAGATGTAGAGGGAGGAAAGATGCAACTGATGGATGGAGAGATGTTAGGAGCATGGAGAGATGAGGAGCATGGAGAGATGCAGGAGCGATGCCGAAATGCAGGAGGGATAGGGGAGATTGCAGCTATGAGGAATGGAGAGATGCAGGAGGATGCGGATGAGATGCAGGAGGCAGGAGTGCAGGAGCATGGAGAGTGCAGGAGAGATGGAGAGATTTGCAGGAGGCATGGATATATGCAAGGAGCGCGATGGAGGAGATTCACGGCATGAGACGGAGAGATGCAGGAGCATTGGAGAGATGCAAGGCAGGGATGAGGGAGATGCAGGAGCATGGAGAGATGCAGGAGGATGGAGAGATGGCAGAGAGAATGGAGAGATGTAGGAAGTCTGATGAGATGCAGGAGGATAGGGAAGATGCAGGAGGATGGGGAGATGCAGGAGCATGCCGACGGATGCAAGGAGGCATGGAAGAGACTGCAGGGAGCATGGAGAGATGCAGGAGCATGGAGAGATGCAGCGAGAGATGGAGACGATTGCCAGTGAGGGTGGAGATGATGCGGAGGGATGGAGATGTAGCGAGGGATGGAAAGATGGGCAAGGAGGATGGGAGAGATGTAGGGCATGGAGACGATGCAGGCAGGGATGGAAAGATGCAAGAGGAATGGAGAGATGCTAGGAGCCATGGAGACGATTGCAGGAGGATGGAGCAGACTGCAGGAGCATGGAGAGATGCGGAGGATAGGAGAGATTGCAGGAGCATGGAGAGATGTATGGAATGCATTTGGAGAGATAAAGGAGGGCATGATC
>NW_014578592.1:3822-10120 GCF_000485595.1 Priapulus caudatus
GATCATGCCCTCCTTTATCTCTCCAAATGCATTCCATACATCTCTCCATGCTCCTGCAATCTCTCCTATCCTCCGCATCTATCCATGCTCCTGCATCTCCCCATCCCTCCTGCATCTCTCCATCCTCTTGCATGTACCACGCGCTCTGTATTGATTCATGCGCCTATCTTGCGTGCGTTAATTCACGCGGCGTGAATGCCATAGTATATACCACGCTGCGTGAAGCCTGTCACGGTGAGTGATCGTCACGGAGTGCGAGTGTCACGGGGTGTGAGTGTGATGTATCGTGGCGTGAGCGCGATGTCACTTGGCGTGAACAAGATCTAGTGGGGCGCGAATGTTACGGTGGGTGATTGTCTCAAGGCGTTGATCCGGTGTCGCGTGGCGTTAACGTGATGTCACGGCCCTAAACGCGGTGTCGCGTGGCGTGAGCGTGATGTCACGGCCCTAAACGCGGTGTCGCGTGGCGTGAGCGTGATGTCACGGCCCTAAACGCGGTGTCGCGTGGCGTTAACGTGATGTCACGACTCTAAACGCGGTGTCGCGTGTCGTTAACGTGATGTCACGGCCCTATACCCGGTGTCGCGTGGCGTGAGCGTAATGTCACGGCCCTAAACGCGGTGTCGCGTGGCGTGAGCGTGATGTCACGGCCCTAAACGCAGTGTCGCGTGGCGTTAACGTGATGTCACGGCCCTAAACGCGGTGTCGCGTGGCGTTAACGCGTTCGTTGTTCTCAGAGAAGCATATTCGTCTACGCACTACCACGTCTATGTCGTCGACCTATCTTGGTTGGCGTGCACCTTTGAATTATATATAAGTCGCAGGAACTGCGTCTCAACGAATTTGCTCGCAAAGAATTCCGGTTCAATTTAGATCTTTTCATCTGTCACCGGTCCGCCCTCGATTAGATGCGAGATCTTTTAGGCAGCTTCAGTCGATTTTACCCCCCTCCCCCCCAGCCATCCCCAATCGGATCACGCAAAATTACGCGTTCTTTTCAATTTTCGCGATAGATGGCGCCAAATCAGCGGAATTCGCCCACGAATCGATACAGAACTTTACCAGGTTCGGCTTTGTTCCCGCACTCGGAAATGAATCTGCGCACAAATCCGCGTAATCTTTCCGCGAAGGTCGTCCGAAATGAAGCACTTCTTTCATCTCGGGTTTTCGATGCAGCGCGCTCGGGAAGGCGGACGCTTACTAAATCCAGAGTTTCCTGCAGCTCTGCTAAAACGTCGTTTCAACACGACAGTGCGGTGATGACGGGGTATGAGATCACCGAGAGGTCACAGAAAGGTCACCGAGAGGGCGTTGCCCACGTCAGCACTCTGACGACCCCGCTGACAGACGAAAAATCACGAGTAGCCATGACTATGCACATGTCTAAATTGTCGTAACTTTTTGACGACGACACTTTTCCTTTAAAGGTTACGGGATTTTATACACCGTGACGTCATAACTAGCTGCTGCAATTCTGACAGCGGTCCCCTGGCATGAGGTATCGGCGGCGTATCGCAATACAAAGCAAAGGTTCTTATTTTTTTAGAATATTAGGCTCTATTCTTCTTCGGGGACAGTGCCTGGGACTGCGAATGATACTTTTCGCGAGGCTATGAGGTCTCTAGATTCGAAAACTATGGCCGGATTTTGATCCACTGATGAATCGGCCTCAAAAAGTCGATGCTCACACGTTACAAACACAAGTGAAGAGCAGTGTTACCCATACCGCCACCTGCCGGCTGCCATAAACAGCAGATCTTTTCTTAATATATGAAGACAGTCTCAACTTTTTATATTACCGAACTCGTATATCTCTCCACTGTTTTTCATCGGCAATCGATACCTGAGTAAATCCCAAGCATACTCGCCGACTATATAAAAAAAATCCAGCCACACACGCGATGCGGTTAAAATTTCGTTGCGGCATGCAAAAGATAAATTCTCCATCCTCCAAAACAGCATCAAAGGAATCTGCGATTCGCTGGGAATTAACGTGATTTCGCGGAGCGGGTAATTAGTAATTAGTAGGGAGCGGAGAGATTTCACGGTGCGACGATCCCCACCTGATTAATACAAGTCGCATGTTAACAAACGCTACCGATATAACATTACATGAGATTAAATAATTAGACATCCGATATTAGGAAGACTAATTAACACATCTGATATAACATAGATTAAATAAAACATCTGATATATAATGTAATGTAAATTAAATTAGGTAAGACGTGTGACACAACGTAAACTGGACATGACCTCTGATATAAAGAAGACTAAATAAGACATCTGACATAAAATAGATTCAAGAAGACAACTGATATTAAAGCGATAGAGATAGAATAGAATCTCGGTGATAATAAATAGAATTAGAAATAAGAAATAGATAGGCGCGCGATAGAGGCGTCTCGGTGCGTGCTTGCCTGAGGCGACGCACGGAGAACGAAGAGGAGGGAAGCGCGGAGGAAGGAGAGAAAGGGAAGTGCAGAAGAAGGAGAGAAAGGGAAGTGCAGAAGAAGGAGAGAAAGGGAAGTGCAGAAGAAGGAGAGAAAGGGAAGTGCAGAAGAAGGAGAGAAAGGGAAGTGCAGAAGAAGGAGAGAAAGGGAAGTGCAGGCAGAAAGGAGAGAAAGGGCAAGTGCAGGCAGAAGGAGAGAAACGGAAAAGTGGCATGCAGAAGGTAGAGAAAGGGAAGTGCAGGTGCAGAAGGAGAGAAAGGGAAGTGGGCAGAGCAGAAGGAGAGAAAGGGAAAGGTGGCAGCAGAAGGAGAGAAAAGGGAAAGTTGGCAGCAGAAGGAGAGAAATGGGAAGTGCAGTAAGAAGGAGAGAAAGGGAAGTGCAGCAGAAGGAGAGAAGGGAAGTGGCAGGCAGAAGGAGAGAAGGGGAAGTGCAGAAGAAAGCGAGGAAGAGTGGGAACGCAGAGGAATAAGGAGGAAAGAAAACGGCGATGACGGAGAGAAGAGAAAGCAGCAGAGGAAGGAAGTAGAAGTAAACGTGCAGGAGAAGAAGAGAAAGGGAAAGTGCAAGAGAAGGAGGGGAAAGCGCGGAGATAGAGAGGAGGGCGGAGAAGAATGAGGGGAAGAGAAACACGGAGGAAGGAGAAAGAAAGAAAGCGAGGCAGAAGGATAGAAGGAGAGGAAATGACGCGCAGAGGAAGAAGGAGAGGAAGGGACCCGCGATGCGGCAGGCGACGATACATACACCGGTGAATGTAAGCCTTGTCGCGGATTTTCTAGAGGAAGAGATCCTTTGTTCGGGCGCTCGGCTCGGCTGCAGGCTCGCTCGCTAAGCTGACTGGCAGGGCTACTGGCCCTAATCAATAATGCTGACTGGGCGGCTGACACGCGAGGTCTCGCCCAGCGAATACTAAAATAGCTATTATAAGAGTTTACGCGCGAAATGAAGAGAGATGAGAGAGAGAGAGAGAGAGAGAGAGAGAGAGAGCGACTGAGAGAGGAGAATACGAGCGAGGAGAGAGAGAGAGAGAGAGAAGAGGAGAGAAGAGAGAGAGAGAAGGAGCAGAGGAGAGAGAGAGAGGAGAGAGAGGAGAGAGATGAGAGAGAGAGAGAGAGAGAGAGAGAGAGAGAGAAGAGAGAGGCAGAGAGGGGGTTGGGGGGGAATTAGAGAGAGAGAGAGAGAGAGATAAGGCCCGGCGTTACCATCAGGCATTCGTCGTGCGGATGATGGGGGCAACGTATTGCCACCCGTGTGTGCTGTTTGTGTGTGGTATGTGTGTGTGGCTGTGTGTGTGTGTGTGTGTGGATGTGTGTGCGTGTGTGTCGTGTTGTGTGTGTCGTGTGTGTGTGTGTGTGTGTGTGTGTGGACTGGTGCTATCGTATATATATATATATATATATACTATATATATATATATAATATATATATATATATGTGTGTTGTGTGTGTGTGTGTTGTGTGTGTGTGTGTGTGTGGTGTGTGTGTGTGTCCTGTGCGCGCCGCCGCGCCGTCGCGCGTATGTGTGTGCCGAGTGTGTGTTGTATTGTGTGTGCTGTGCGCGGTGTGTTGGTTGTATGTGTGCTGGCGCGCGGCCAGTGTGTTGTGTATGTGTGTGCGCACGCAGTGTGTTGATGGTATGTGTGTGCGCCGCATGTGTGGTGTTGTGTGTGGCGCCTGATGTGTGTGCTGTGCGTGCGTGTGTGTGTGTTGGTGTTTGTGCTGTGCGCGCGCGGTGTTTGGTGTATGCGTGTGCTGTGCGCGGCCGTGTGTTGGTGTATGTGTTGCGTGCCGTCGTGTGTTGAGTGGCGTGCGTGGTGATGTGTGTGCGTTGTGGCGTGTGTTTGGGTGTATGTGCAGTCGTGCGTGCCGCGCGTGTGCTATGGTGTATGTGTCGTTGCGTGCGCGCGTTGTGTTGGTGTATGTGTGTTGCGCGCCGTGTGTTGGTGTACTGTGCCGTGCAGTGCGCGTGCGTGTGTCTGACGGAATTTAATATTTTGCTGCTAAGCGCAGCGCCACACTAGATGAGGCAATTTTTTCTCTGAATATATATGATAATAATTAATGGTCAAGAACACACACGCAGAGAGCGCGACTTGCCACTAGACCGAACGAACCAGCTAGCAGCCACCGTCCGCTAGAATCCCCTTTCCGCTAGCATTCTCTCTTCTCCATCTCAGCTTCCTTGACAAGAGATGCTATTTATAGCCTGGAGACGATCAGAAACATAGAAGCCGCTTCGTCGCCCGTTACAGAAGCCATATGCAACCTAATAATAATATCTTTATTAATTATAATTATTAATAATAATATCTTATTAATTATTAATTAATTATTAATAATAATATCTTATTAATTATTAATTATTAATAATAATATTTCTTATCCTGGGCGTGAGAGATCCCTGACCGAATGTCTTGCTTTCGGTCGAGCGAATATGCGCTGTAGATTGCAACTTACATAATATTATTAGTATACATTATATATGATAATATATATATTTAATATATGAAGGCTTATTTGCCAAGCTGCCCTATGTCTATTTTCTTCAAAAATGAGTTTAAACCAACCAATGTATAGTATCTGAACATAGGGTACCTGTGCCTAGAGTAATTTTTTCTTGAAAAACAGGCCTACAATCATGGCATAAAGACCCATCATTACATCATGGTTTAAGCCTAAATGCATCCAAAAACCTTTAGTTTGCTAAATAGCCTATCTATCCAACTTTTTTCAACCAATGCTGAAAACATGTAAATGATTGTCAAATAAATTGTTTTGTCGTTTTCTCTCGATTTGCTCCAAAATGGACATCTAGGCAGTTTTGTAAATAAGCTCTTCATATATATATATACTACACCAACTTCATGTTACTACAGCAGTTTGCATCGACGTGTTAGTATATAGATGATTTTTCCATCGAGGTTGTAAAGCCTTCGGGCAGAAATGGAAGCCACGCTAAAGTTCGCTTCGTATCTGAACCGTGCCCTGAGGGCAAGCTAGGACATAAATGAGTTTAAGAAACAGTGGAGTGGAAAATTAAATTATCAAGTAGAAAATACGAGGAAACCCGATGGCTATCTTCTAACTGCATATATCGAATTGAGGACAGTGCGGTAGAATGTGCAAACACGATCACGTGAAAACGTAGAGAAATGTTAGGTACCATGAAATGTGATAAGCGAAGTGTACCGTACGACCCCGTACACGTAACACATGTAAATTGTAGTAAGAAGTATATTAAGGCGTACAACGCGACGTAAGAAAAATTCTGCGACAAAAATTTGCGCTGCGAAAATTACGTGTAAAAACTCGATAAAACAACTGAAATTGTTGACAAATTTAAAAGAACGTTAACAAACTAATACCGCAATCATATCACGCGAAAAGCAAAATCTAATCACGTTTTTAGCCGTAACCTCTACATCAATCAGCGCAGATGATGAACGTACGAACGCTAGATAAAGGCGGTCAGGGTCTGGGACGGAAATACATTGTCATTAGATACACGGGGGAAAAAGAAACGATCGTCTGTCGAGCCTCAATCAGACGCGCTTTCATCTTGTTCTCCGCTTAAACGAACTGCTCGTTACGGCAAGATCGATTACGAACGATTACGCACACGCGACTTTTGTGATTGCGTTCGAATTATTTGAAATTCCGCGTCCGTTCTCACGTCCCGCTGCTGCTGCGAGCAATCGAAGCCTTCTAAATAA
The DNA here is from genome assembly GCF_000485595.1 of Priapulus caudatus. Taxonomy (NCBI): domain Eukaryota; kingdom Metazoa; phylum Priapulida; class Priapulimorpha; order Priapulimorphida; family Priapulidae; genus Priapulus; species Priapulus caudatus. Next base: position 9,986 of record NW_014578592.1, read on the forward strand.
CTTCGTCTGCGACGGAAAATTCTCTCGTCCTCTCTCGTTAGCGTGTGTGTGTGTGTGTGTGTGTGTGTGTGTGTGTGTGTGTGTGTGTGTGTGTGTGTGTGTCGTGTGTGTGTGTGTGTGTGTGTGTGTGTGTGT
>NW_014578592.1:11120-12375 GCF_000485595.1 Priapulus caudatus
CAGGTGCGTAAACAATTATACAGGTGCATATATGTGATCAGTACATGTGTATGTATGTAATCAATACAGGTGTATATATGTAATTAGTACAGGTGTAAGTATGTAATCAATACAGGTGTATATATGTAATTAGTACAGGTGTATATATGTGATCAGTACATGTGTATGTATGTAATCAATACAGGTGTATATATGTGATCAGTACATGTGTATGTATGTAATCAATACAGGTGTATATATGTAATTAGTACAGGTGTATGTATGTAATAAATACAGGTGTATATATGTGATCAATACAGGTGTATATATGTAATTTGTACAGGTGTATATATGTAATCAATACAGGTGTATAAATGTAAATAGTACAGGTGTATATATGTAATAAATACAGGTGTATATATGTGATCAATACAGGTGTATATATGTGATCAATACAGGTGTATATATGTGATCAGTACATGTGTATGTATGTAATCAATACATTGTCAAGTGTATATATGTAATTAGTACAGGTGTACATATGTAATCAATACAGGTATATATATGTGATCAATACAGGTGTATATATGTGATCAGTACATGTGTATGTATGTAATCAATACAGGTGCATATATGTATAGTACATGTGTGTATATATGTAGTCGCAGCGTAGATTCGAGCAGGGCAACTGACCCCCCCCTCCCCATCACCACCCATCACCACCCCCGGTACGTATAGGTATATGTGTATCATTCGTAGATGTCGTTCCATCGATTGGTGTTGTGTACGTGGGGCAGACGTGCTTGCTGTGACAGTGTGCAGGACACGCGGACATACATTACGTGTGACCGCTACTCTTTCACGGAGTCGTGGGGGTGGGGTGAATTCGGGTGGTTAGATTCGGCTGGGCGTCCATGAATTAGGGAATCCAGGATGGGCACCTCAGAGATAGAGATAGAGAGAGAATGGGGACACAGAGAAAGAGAAGGACAGATAGAGAGAGAGCGCGAGAGAGCTAGAGCGCGCGCGCAAGAGAGAGGGTGAGAGAAAGAAAAAGAAAGAAAGAGAGAGCGCGAGAGAAAGAGCAAGAGAGAGCGCGCGCAAGAGCGAGAGCGCACGAGAGAGAGAAACAAAGAGAGGAAGAAAGAGAGAGAGAGAGGGAAAGAAAGAGAGAGAGAGAGCGAGAGAAAGAGAAAGAGAGAGAGAGAGAGGAAGAAAGAAGAGAGAGAGAGAGAGAGAGAGAGAGAAGAAGAAGAGAGAGAGAGAGAGAGAGAGA
>NW_014578592.1:14317-24317 GCF_000485595.1 Priapulus caudatus
CACACACACACACACACACACACACACACACACACACACACACACACATATATATATATATATATATATATATATAAACATTGCACCAGCAAGAAACTGTTAATCACTGTTATCAGCGCCGCGCAAGTTAAAATAAATAAAAATCGTAATTAAATTAAATGTGAATTAAAATATTAAATAGGTTGTTATAGAACTCACGTAATGTTGTCCATGCCACTCATTCTGCCGCTGTCTCTATGCCTGACCGGGGGCAACCCAACCAGAGTCTTGGGCGTGTCTTGTCTCTTCATTCTCGTCTTCTTATCATGTTTTAACGTTTTCTGCACTGTGGTCGGAACGACAATATTCACATCATATTGCATTTCATATCACATATAATAACATATAAGCATCATAATAATAATTCACATATATTATAATATGTACATAATTAAAAATAACCTGTTTTTGCTTTTATTACGGGGCGAGTGGAATTTTACGTTAAGTTTAAAAGTCTCTGCAGTAATAGATAAAATATTAATGCGCGAAAAAAAACAGAAAGATAAATCATGAAAACAATTAATTATTAAAATTTTAAATGTAAAACTAAAATGCCGCGTCAAAATTTACCATTCACGTGGGAAGAGTACATTTTCGCAATGCACGGTGTTTAAATTAGACTCGTGTTAAAAACATGTTCATCGTTCATGCGCCAATTTATCACGGAGATGTATCAAACAACATACATTCAAATCATCATCGAATTTATGCGGCGCTTTACGCAGTGCTGCCATCTATGAATCGAGCTGCACACTACACGGAAGACGTGTAGGTAGCTGACTTACTGCGTGGAACGCTGTCCGAAAGCTCCGGCTCTGGTGCGAGATGCGTCGCCGAACTCCCAAAGCTCGCAGTCGATTCGCTCTGCATGACGGTAACGTTGTTAATGAACAGAAAATCATTGTCGGTCATACTGACTGCGTGTGCATAACGCATCGCTCGCCTCTCTCTGCTCTCTCTCTCTCTCTCTCTGTCCCACCACATTTGTCGCTGTCGCGCACTCCCTCCTCCCCTCCGGCTCCTGGTCCTTCCCTCCGTCTCGCCCTCTCCGTCTCCTCTCCTCTCTTGTGTGCGTCTCTCTCCTCCTCCTCGCCTCATCTCTCTCGTCCGTCGTCTTCGCGTCTCCGACCATCATATCGCTTTCGCTCTCTCTCCTCTCTCTCTCTCTCATCTCGGTCTCTCTCTCCCTCCTCTCTCTCTGCTCTCTCGCTCTCTCGCGTCTCTCTGCATCCCTCTCTTCTCTCCTCTCTCTCCTCACACGTCGTCTTCTCTCTCTCTCCGTCTCCTCTCTCCCCGTTCTCAACGGGGAGTAAATTAATGAATTAAGTAATGTCGAATAATAACAACGATGGATCGAGTCCCATTAAGCATTAAAACCGCTGCGAATATTATTATTTAAAAAATATACGGTAGATTTAACTGTTAATTATAAATTGTATGACATAACGATGATGAAATGACGATAATCAATAATCAATAACAATAAATGAATAATAATAATAGATACATACATACTAATGAACAAATTAAATAACATATTAATATATAATTAATATTATCATTATTATTATTATAATTAATATTATATTATAATAATATATATATATATATATTATATACATATTGATTCATTATATATGATCTCTGCTACGAGAATGATGACGTATGCCGTAGTTTTGTTCATGTTTCGTCTGCTTACAACAACAACCGAATCAAGTGCAGTGACAGCCACGGTCGGCTGCTGTCCGTCCTCCGCTGCGCGCGACCCCTGGCGGCGCAGCTCTCTCGTGCTAATCTCGTTCGCGTGACGTAGGTAGTAGGCAGGGGACTTGTCATCCTGTAAAGCAGACATCGTGCTGTAATGGTGGTTAGAAGGAGCCGGATGCAGACGCACGTAGATACAGGCTACATGATGCAGACATGCACACAAGCAGGGGATAGATACGGGGACGGGAATTTAACGCGCAATGGCAGCATTTGTGCGTTTCGCTCGGATTCCCCGGTGTCCAGCGTGACTCTCTTTATATCGTGCCCCCCCTTCTCTCTCCCTCTCCGCCGCGTTCGTGCGCCTCTACTTCCCCTCTCTCTCGTTCTCGCTCTCGTCTCGCCCGTTCCCTCCCGTTCTCTCTCTCATCTCTCTCTCTCTCGCTCTCTCTCTCTCTCCCGTTCTTCTTCCTCCTCTCCTCTGATTCCTCTTGCTCTCTCGTTCTCACACTCTTGTCGTCGTTTCTCTCCTCTTCCTCTCGTCTTTCTCTCTCTCATCTCTTTTCTCTCCTTCTCGTCATCCCAAGTCTCTCTCTTCCTCTCTCTCTCATCTCTCTTCTCCCTCGTTCTCTCTCTATAATATTATCATATCTATATTTTTTTTTTTTTTTGTATACCAGTTTCATTTTGGACGAGCTCCCATTACCTTTATAATCTATATGCTTTGTTCTGAAAGCAGCACCCCTCCTAGCTAAGTACCCGCCCGTCATCCGCCTTTCAAAAGTTCTAACTCTAATCGGTCTTGTCGGATCGACCCTCCTCACATCGTCCCGTACACGCGTCGCAGCGCCACCCGTTAGAAACTTGTCGATATGGCCGCGTCGTGTAGGCCATCCACGCCATGCAGGAGTGCATCGGCCGTCCCGATCCCCGCTGAAACGTTCGCCGCTTGTTATACTCGAGTATTCATGCATTTTTAACTATCGTATCGAAGAAATCGCGCTCAACTATCGCATAAACCGATCGTCACGCGCACAATCTAGCCACGGCGTACCAAGTGTCCACACACCCCAACCGAGTATCATATATATTATATATTATCAGGAGTGCTAGTAGGGTTTATACGTCTATCCCATAGGAGTGTTATCATAATATGCCTATCTATACCTAAACTCCCTGCTAATATATCTAACTCATATATATATACTTACCTTACATATATCTCTGACAGAAATACCTATCCAGCAGCAGCTCTAAGGCCTGGGCACTCCCCCTGACCCTAGGGCCGACTTGTCCAAGTCCCGTGCCGCCGAGTCATGCGCGACTTTTCCCATCGGCCGGTATGGGCACTCTTGCGTGAAATCTCGCTGCCTGCGTGTGTGCCCCTCAACTGCTCGCTCGGCCGATGCCACTCCGGCGTGCCGATGGCGTCGGCGCACTGGCACTCGCGCTCCTGGCCTCGCACAGCATTCAAAAAACGTTTTGCTATTATCGCCGATGGCAATCTGGCCGCATGCCTCGGCCCGATGCTGGCATCCATTCGCCTGGTGTGTCCCCACTGACTGCCCCACGATGCCAGCGCTGCCATCGGGCGATTTTCACAATCTACATTCAGCCATAGCGTTGTTCAACCTGATCTGGTAATTCGGTTGAATACGGACTCATATATAACAAATAACTGGCCGACTCTCTAAATGGTAGGCAGGAGATTAACCTGGTCAGCCAGGTAGGTGGCATCGTCAGTTTGATTACTTTGTGGAGCTACTTGTGGGGGGGGGTCTCATGTCCGACCGTAATCCGTGGTCTCGGGCCGTAAGTTCATTCAATAAGTTATTAAATACCCCCTGCGTCGGTCGACTGACCAACCCAGGGTTTAACCAGTGGTACGGTTTTCTCCCCACCGTTTACTGCGCTTCCCTCTGTTCGGTCGTTAAGCAGTCGTCGCGATTCCTTGTCAACTGCCATTCGCATATGGCCGTTCCATTCTCATTCATCGTCATTTTTTTCCCATTTATTTCATTTCACCTTCTTTCTGGGACGCTGCCATGTTTTGTTTGGTTTACCCATTCATTCCCCCCTCCATCATCCCATGTCATCCATGCCATCCGCTCCATTCATCTGCCATCCACTCCCATCCATCCCATCCATCCCATCCATCATCATCCATCATCCATCATGCCCACTTTCGCTCTCTCTCTCTCTCGCACTGCGCGCGGCAAGAATCCGTGGCGATGCATCTCGGCCGTGGCACTGCCATGTGTCCACGACTGCGCGATGCGCATCGGCGCGATGATCGGCCGAGGCATCCGCCTGGTTGTCCACGACTGCGCGGATGCCATCCGGCCGATGGCATCGCCGATGCCATCGGCCGATGCGGTCGGCCGCGGCATCGCCCTGGATCGCCTGGTGTCCGGCCCTTCTAGCGTACGAACAAACGGCGGTTTTTAGTCGTCCAACCTAACGGGTTAAATGATGTGAATGCCATTGAATTGATGAATTTACTCCCGACGCACTTAAAGTAAAAAGTAAAAGTAAAATCTAAGAATATTTCAAATTAAATTTAATCTCCTAGTATGCCACTCTGGCTGTGCCAACCACTGAGCCGGTATATAATAACTTCAGTATATAATGTCATCATATAGATTATTAGTCTGAATTTAAATATTTATAATATTATGATTTATATATTATATTGGTCTATGTTATGAACATGTTAATACATAAAAAAATACATAGCAAACAATAAAATATAATTTTAATAAATTTAATCTCCGAATATTATACACAGTTCAGCGGTGCAAATCTAAGATGCCGCATGGGAGAAACGCGTAGGAGAAGGACACGGCAGAGGCGCATCGGGAGAAGGGCACGGGAGAGGCGCACGGGAGAAGGGCACGGAGCAGCAACAGAAAGGACACGGAGAGGCCCCGCACTGGGAGCAAGGGCACAGGGAGAGGCGCCACGGTAGAAGGGCACCGGAGAGCGCACGGGAGAAGGGCACGGGAGAGGCCGACACGGAGAAGGGCACGGGAGAGGCGCACAGGAGAAGGGCACGGGAGAGGCACACAGGAGAAGGGCACGGGAGAGGCACACAGGAGAAGGGCACGGGAGAAGGGCACGGGAGAAGGCACGGGAGAGGCGCACGGAGAGAGGGCACGAGAGAAGGCACGGGGAGAGGGCACGGGAGAAGGGCAGGGAGAGCGCACGGGAGAAGGCGACGGAGAAGCGCACGGAAGGGCACGGGAGAGGCACCCAAAGAAAAACACGGAAAACACACAGAAGAGGCACACCGGAGCAGGCACAGAAGAGCACCAGGAAAGGCCACAGAGAAAGGCACGGGAGATGCAGCACAGAAGAGCACACAGGAGAGGCGCAACAGGAGCAAAGGCACAGGGAGAGGCACACATGTGAAGGGCACGGAGAGGCCACACCAGGAGAAGGCAGCGGGAGACGGCACACCATTGAAGGGCACGCGGAGAGGCACACCTTAGTCGGGCGGTATCGCAGCGGGGAATCCTTCCACCGAGGTAGCGCACGATGGGCGTCCTCCTGCCCGCAGCATCGCGCGTCCGTGAGCACCGTGCCTCCTCGCCTGCTCCTCCTCGTCGCCGCACCTCCGCATCTTCTCTTACTCAAACCTGTGCCACGTCCCGCACACTCCGCTGCCCACCGCAGCATCAGGCGCCGCGCATGCAAATCCTGCAAGGTGACTGCGGCCTCGTCACTCCAGCAATGATGATTTACCCGGTGTAAACTAATTTATCGCGCTGAATGTTCTACACGAGCGTAAAAAATATTTATCGCGCGTTGACATTGTTTCTACCGAGGTAAAAAAAAATTTTCCGCGGTTGAATCACATTATGTTATATATTATATTATATATTATATTATATTACCGCAACCTTGTCGCGGTCTGATTGCGAGTTGATGATGTCTTGCGCGGGTACCATCAGCTTCTGGTCAAACGTGTTGCTGTCATCCATGTCTATGCTGATGTGTCTCAGACTCTCCGGAATAGATAGGGAACTGTTGGGAGCAGACGGCGGAGATGCATCTCCCTCCACGCTCACGTCCGCCTCGTGGCTAGCGGGAGCGGGCGATGTCGGATCCGTGGGGTCGGGCGAAGTGCGAGCCGGAGTAGAGAGTGCTTTCACACTGTCTTCATTTCCAGCTTTATCAGTAGGAGGGAAAGATTTAACACCCTCTGTATTTACAGCTCTGTCAGTAGGTGGGCTAGATGTCACGCGTCCATCTTCATTTCCGTTTTTGTCAGTAGGACGCGGAGATGCCGCCCCCTCTGTTTTATCAGTAGGAGGGGGAGACTTCACGTTGTTTTTATTTCCAACTTCATCAGTAGGAGGGGTAGATGTCACGCCCTCTACATTAACAGCTTTATCAGTGGGAGGTGGAGAATTTACACCCTCTATACCTCCAGCTTTATTAGTGGGAGTCGGCGATGTCACGTTCTCTGTGCTTCCAGCTTTACCAGTAGAAGATGGAGACGCCGGGCCCTTTATAAGTTCATCAGGAATCGTCGAGCTTCTTCCCTTTACACCTGTGTCAGCATCGGTAGGCGTTGCCACAACATTATCACTAGCTGCCGTGTGAGATATGACCTCATCGTCGCAATCAGCGTTATCAGTTGATTCTTCCACTGCCTTCTCAGCGACGCCGCCATCGCTGTTATCATAAGCAGGAGCAGTGAGAGCACCACTCGTGTCCGCATTAGCACCGTACGGTGTAGACGTCGCCCCATCACTAGACGTCATCGCGACACTAGAGCCGTCGTTAACGGTAGTTGTGAAGGAAGCTGACGTGTCTACCACACTCGCGGTCTCGGTAATAGGCTTAGTGAGAGATGCCTCGCTCTTTACACTACCTACAGCAGGAGAAGGTGAAGATGGCGCGCCTTCTATGCTTCTGGGGGTGGTGGTAGGAGATGCTGATGCGTCGATTTCTCGCCTTACAGCTTCAGTATTAAGAGGTATAGGTGTCGCAGCTTCACTCTTTTCAACTTCACTATTATTATAGAGAGATGTCAGATCTGCGGTGGATCCAATATATGGCTTACTCGGTAGTCTCGTATCTGTATGAGGAGATCCCTCAGCGCCTCGCTGCTCTCGCACGCCCGCTCGACCGTCTGACCCGTGACGTCAGTCGCATCCAGGATGACGTCATAGCTGTCCTGAACCAGTCGGCTGAGAAAGTCGATCTGCTCCGTCATTACTTGTTCGTCTGGTAACGTAAACGATTGTGATCAGCTAATCGAAAGAAGTTCGGAAGTTCATGGATTCTCGCATTCGTGTGCACGCGTGAGAAGATTACGTGCATTCTTATTATTTATTATGCGTTCTATGCATCCGTGCAATCCAATTACTTTAAAAGAATAATCGATTATCAAAACGCGCCAAACCGCGACAAAATTTGATAATTAATAGTTATTAAAAAAAAACAATCGTTCAGAAACAAATTACTGACGTACGAAAAACATTAGTGTCAAAATAGGTTCTCGCGGGTTATCCGCAGGTAGAGTATCTTGAAATGCATATATATATACTGAGTGAGAGAGAGAAAGAGTGCGAGAGATTAATTTTCTCGCGTGTAGATGGCAGCACGATGCTCGCTCGCCGCGGATCGTCTGCCGCGGCTTGACACTCACGCACGTATCCGTCGATGGCCGTCACGTTGCCTAAGATACCGTTCTGCTGCGCGACGTCGCGCGCCGTTCTATTCTGCTCGTCTCGCTCCGCCACCGTGTGGTCGTAGCGTCGCAACGTCGCCAGGAACTTCGCCGCATCCACGTTGAGAGAAGCCTCTCTGTGAAGCCCCGTACGTCCGTTGAAATCCTGCGTGCGGACAATTATAGTAATTAACAATACACATGCTACTATTATCGTTAGAAGGTGTTCAACCTCAGAGAGTGTATTTGTATAATTCTATACACTACACATGCTATAATATATTTTATATTGTTAGGTGTTTAACCTCATAGAGTGTATTTATATGATTCTAGTAACTAACAGTAGACATGTTACATTATATTTTATATTGTTAGAAGGTGTTCAACATCATAGAGTGTATTTGTATAATTCTAATAATTAACAATACGCATGCTACAATACAGTGTATATTGTTAGAAGGTGTTCAACATCACAGAGTGTATTTATATAATTCTGTGTCAGGTAACACTGTTACACACTGTGTCTCTCTTCACACAACTTATCAGATAATTCTAGTAATTAACAACAGTAGGCTACAAATGATACATTATATTGTTATAAGATGTTCGACATAACAGAGTGTATTTCGCACTATAATTCATAGTACTATAATTCACACTCTGTGATATATATACAGTGTGTATGTAATATATACCCGTGTATATAATAAACTAGTAGAGATAGCTAAATTAATTATCTTATGTTACAGTATAGAGGATGTGCGCACGCTTCAGATCACCGTGTGAAAGGCTGCTGCCAGTAAACTCCCCGACGTAGCGAGCTTTTAGCAAGATATGGTGTGATGTTGTGTATTGTAATAGTATGCTATTATTAGTTACCACAATTATCTGCTTTGTTGTGTGTGAAGACACACAGTGTGTACCATGTAATGGATGTACTGTGTGTAGAGAGACGAGTCTGGACCACGTATTCCCTGTGAGCCATACTGATAAGTATAACATTTGATAGCTTTTACATTTTCATTGCAAATTTTTTTTTTATGTCTCCAAAAAGGGCTTTTAGCGGGGACGTGCACAGAAACGCGTTTTGCGTTTTTTTATGGTGAAAAACAACTAACTACGTCATGAAATGCGTCATCAGAGTGCATACTTACTGTGACGAGTAGAGCGATGGCGAGATCGCTGTTATATATCAGAGCGCGCGAAAGGAGACACTAACCTTCTTTATGGCCACGTGTCGGTATTGTAAACTCTCCTGGCGACCGCTTCCCGCATCACTCTTATCCGACGAAATCGAAGTCAGTGCTGACATCTATCGAGAGCAGACGGAAACAAGTAGCAAAAAATATTTCTTTCGCTGTCGCAAGCGTCGATATTTTGTGTCATACAGTGTCATAATCGCTGTAAACACAGCAACATAACGAAAAATAACTAACCAAAATTACAGCGCAAAATAACTACAATAAACGGTACAATAACAACAACGATCGTACAGTAACATGCACACACAATAAGAAAATGGTTCAAGAAAGATCCAAAAATGACAATTTGGCGGCCATTTGGTTTATGCAAATTAGATGGCCAAAATCTCAAAAATTGCGCTTGGGAACAGGGCTTATCGGATTCAGCATACTCGAATCATGTTAAAAAGTCTGGTTCTCAACTTTTACTCAAAAATGCCCCTAACATTCACATTTTTTAGAAATCCCATTGGCCCACGGTGTCGCGCGCCAAGTATATACTAAGTATATATACTAAGTACTAGTTAGTATGCAGAGATCAGAGGTGAGCACACGCATTCGCGCGGACACCTCGACGTCATCACACGTCATCATACGTCACCACGCGTCATCAGCACGCGCCATCACGCGTACCTTGATTCGTTCGTCGCTTAGCGACGAGAAGTGGTAGAGCATTTTCGCCAGGTAGTCGATCGGATCCAGTGGTCTGCGGTCGGCCACCTCCGCCAAGCACTTCGCAAGCACGTCCCCCATCACCTTCGCCAGGTACTGGCTGTACGTCTTCGACGGTGGCGCCACGTCGCTAGCCGTCAGCCCGTTAACCCTTTCACTCCCGGATTTCGGACGCATTTCTGCGACGTCGGTTTCGCGTTGATCGTGGCTCCGCCTGTCGGAGGATGCCGCCGACGCGTCTGCGTCGGAAGGTGCGGCGACGGTGGCGTCGCGTAATGGCGAATCGGCGCGAGCGGTCGAGTCTTCAGATTCTACAGATTCGCTGCGATGACATTAATGAGATTATTGATTAATAACGATTAATTAAAAATTAATTAATGATATGATGGTTGGTTATAGAGGGATTATCGTCACACATGCATCCGTCTCTCAAACACTGATGTTGCTAGCCTTTGCCTGTCACATTATAGTAACAGTCTCTTGCTGGTATACGATAAATAAATAAATGATTACATTAATAAAATAAATAAATAAATACATACGCACACGCACACGCACCCGCACACGCACACGCACCCGCCACACGCACCACACCCGCACCACACACAATTACATATACACCACCCACACACACACACACCCACACACACCACACACACACACA
>NW_014578592.1:29317-38782 GCF_000485595.1 Priapulus caudatus
AGGAGGGGTAGATGTCACGCCCTCTACATTAACAGCCTTTATCACGGGGAGTGGCAGAATTTACACCCTCTATATCTCGCACTTTCATTAGTGCGGAGTCGGCAGATGTCACGGTTCTCGCATGCTTCCCAAGCGTTTACCAGTTGGCGAGATCGCGGACGCACGCTCGGCGCCTTTATTAAGTTCATTACAGGAATCGTTCGAGCTTCTTCCTTTTCACACCATGTGTCAGCATCGGTAAGGGCTATGCCACAACGTATGCAACTAGATCTGCCGTGTGAGATTGACCCTCATCGCCGCAATCAGCGTTATCCAGTTGTCTCTTCCACTGCCTTTCTCAGCGACGCGCCCATCGCTGGTTATCTAAGCAGGAGCAGTGAGAGCACCACTCGTGTCGCATTAGGCACCCGCTACGGTGTACACGTCGTCCCATCCGCTAGATGTATTCGCGCCTTAGAGCCGTCAGCTTAACGGTAGTCTGTGAAGGAAGCTTGAGTGTTACCACCTCGCGGTCTCGGGGTAATAGGGCTAGTGAGAGATGCTTCGCTCTTACACTACCTAGCGAGCAGAAGAGTTGAAGATGCTGCGCGCCTTCTATGCTTCTGGGGGTGGTGTAGGAGATGCGTGATGCGTTCGATTTCTCGCGCTGTAAGCTTCAGTTAACAAGCGTATAGGTGGTCGCAGCTTACTCTTTAACGTTCACTATTATTTAGAGAGATGTCAGATCTGCGGTGGATCCAGTATCGTTAGCCGTAGAGGGATGTGGAGATCTAACGCCTTCTGCAGTTTCAACTTCAGTGGATGGAGGAAAAGCTGTTGTTTTAACGTCAGTAGACAAAGGAGATTTCATTCTCTCTGTAGCTTCAACTTTAGCAGAGGGAGAGGGAGATTCTCTTCTATCTGTACTTTCAACTTTAGCAGAGGGAGAGGGAGATTCTCTTCTATCTGCAGTGCTAGGAGATGATTTTATACCATCTGTAGTAGCCGTTACAACTTCATTAGATGGAGAAGGAGATTTACTTCCCTCAGTAGTTACAACTTTAGCAGAGGGAGAGGGGGATTCTCTTCTATCTGTAGTTTTAACTTTAGCAGAGGGAGAGGGAGATTCTCTTCTATCTGCAGTGCTAGGAGATGATTTTATACCATCTGTAGTAGCAGTTACAACTTCATTAGATGGAGAAGGAGATTTACTTCCCTCAGTAGTTACAACTTTAGCAGAAGGAGAGTGAGATTCTCTTTTATCTGCAGTTTCAACTTTAGCAGAGAGAGAGGGAGATTCTCTTCTATCTGCAGTGCTAGGAGATGATTTTATACCATCTGTAGTAGCAGTTACAACATCATTAGATGGAGAAGGAGATTTCGTTCGCTCTGTACTTTCAACTTTAGCAGAGGGAGACGGGTATTCTCTTCTATCTGTAGTTTCAATTTCAGCAGAGGGAGAGGGAGATTCTCTTTTATCTGCAGTGCTAGGCGATGATTTCATGCCATCTGTAGTAGCAGTTTCAACTTCATTAGATGGAGAAGGAGATTTCCTTCCCTCAGTAGTTACAACTTTAGCAGAGGGAGAGGGAGATTCTTTTCTATCTGTAATTACAACTTTAGCAGAGGGAGAGGGAGATTTCTTTCTATCTGTAGTTTCAACTTTAGCAGAGGGAGAGGGAGATTCTTTTCTATCTGTAGTTTCAACTTTAGCAGAGGGAGAGGGAGATTCTCTTCTATCCGCAGTGCTAGGAGATGATTTCATGCCATCTGTAGTAGTTACAACTTCATTAGATGGAGAAGGAGATTTCCTTTTCTCTGTAGTTACAACTTTAGCAGAGGGAGAGGGAGATTCTCTTCTATCTGCAGTGCTAGGAGATGATTTCATTACATCTGTAGCAGTTTCAACTTCATTAGATGGAGAAGGAGATTTCCTTCCTTCTGTAGTTACAACTTTAGCAGAGGGAGAGGGAGATTCTTTTCTATCTGTAGTTACAACTTTAGCAGAGGGAGAGGGAGATTCTCTTCTATCTGCAGTGCTAGGAGATGATTTTATGCCATCTGTAGCAGTTTCAACATCATTAGATGGAGAAGCAGACTTTCTTCCCTCAGTAGTTTCAACTTTAGCAGAGGGAGAGGGAGATTCTTTTCTATCTGTAGTTTCAACTTTAGCAGAGGGAGAGGGAGATTCTCTTCTATCTGCAGTGCTGGGAGATGATTTCATTACATCTGTAGCAGTTTCAACTTCATTAGATGGAGAAGGAGATTTCGTTCTCGCTGTAGTTCCAACTTCAATAGATTGAATAGCAGATGTCCCGCCCTCTATATCTCTAGCATCCGCGCTGTGGGTGGCGCCCTCTATAGCCTGAGCATCCACGCTGTAGGTAGCAGAGTGGTGCCCTCTATATCTCTAGCATCCACGCTGTGAGTGGCAGAAGTGGCGCCCTCTATATCTCTAGCATCCACGCTGTGAGTGGCAGAAGTGGCGCCCTCTATATCTCTAGCATCCACGCTGTAGGTAGCAGATGTGGTGCCCTCTATATTTTTAGCATCCACGCTGTAGGTAACAGAAGTGGCGCCCTCTATATCTCTAGCGTCCACGCTGTGAGTGGCAGAAGTGGCGCCCTCTATATCTCTAGCATCCACGCTGAAGATAGCAGATGTGGCGCCCTTTATATCTCTAGCATCCACGCTGTAAGTGGCAGGAGTGGCGCCCTCTATATCTCTAGCATCTACGCTGTAGGTAGCAGATGTGGCGCCTTCTATATCTCTAGCATTCACGCTGTAAGTGGCAGAAGTGGCGCCCTCTATATCTCTAGCATCTACGCTGTAGGTAGCAGAAGTGGCACCCTCTATATCTCTAGCATCCACGCTGTGAGTGGCAGAAGTGGCGCCCTCAATCGCTTCAGCACCCGCGCTGTGGGTGGCGCTCTCTATAGCTCCACCATCCGCCGCCTGAGAGACAGACGCTGTCCGCGCGCTCTCCACCCGACGCCTCGCTGCCTCGCCGGTCAGCAGGGAGTCAATGTCGATGCGATGCTGTTTCGCATTGCTAAGGTAGTGCTCGGGCGTGCGGCCGTTCTGTGAAGTTAAACAACAAACGACGCCATGTTTTATCCGCTCGCGTACGTTTATACGCGTATACTCGCGAGTGACAGTAGCTCGGGATTCTTTTCACGTTGATTATTAAAGTGAATAATAACGATGAGGCTGACGTTGCCCGAGGCAACTCATTGACTCACTCATTCTGACTCATCCTCGGGCGGCAATTATGTAATTGCACCAGGGTCGATTCAATGCAGTGCACCCGTGGATATGATTTGAGTTATCATGGAAAGAGCTCGTGCATCTGTATACTAATAAATCTATCTCTCTCTTTCTCTCTCTCTCTCTCTCTCTCTCTCTCTCTCTCTCTTTCTATCATCCATCTAATCTATATTATCTACTGTTTCTCTCTTTCTCCTCTGTCACTATTATCTATCTATCTATTCTGTCTTTTGAAATGTTTGTCAAAATATTGGATTCTACGTCGCTCTAGAGCGACTTTGGGATACTCATATTACTTCTACAAGTGAAATTTTCCTGCAGCGCTTGATATACTACGGAATATTCAAGATATCGCATTTATATAGGCAAAATCTGTGTATGAGAGGCGGCGGTCGTTGTGTGCTGTGCACTCGCGAGTGCGCTACTGTGTGTGTGTGTGTGTGTGTGTGTGTGGTCTGTGTGTGTGTGGTGGCGTACGCGCGCCGCCCTCAGGTGTCTGTGCGTGCGTGCTGTGTTGTGTGTGCTGGGCGTGCGTCGCGGGTGTCTGTGCGTGTGTGTGTGCCGATGCGTGCTGTGTGCGTCGCGTGCGACGTGTCGACGTGAAGTATGCATGAACTTACCAGGTCTATGAGTCGTGCTCGTCAAGCGCTGCCGTCAGCAGATCTTGTAGAGTGACCGCCATCCCGGATAAGCGCCGCGGTACGTGCAGCGGTGTCAGGCCCATTCTGCAGAAGCGTCATTGCTGGTGATACTATCCGCTCTCTCTCACCTTCTCTCTTGCTCTCTCTCTCGCCTTCTCTCCTCTCTCTCTCCTTCTCTGCTCCCCTCTCTCTCTCTCTCCTCCCTCTCTCTCCTCCCTCTCCTCTCTCTCTCTCTCGCGCTCTGCCTCGTCGCGCTTCTCTTTCTTTCTCCGCGTCTCTCTTCCTCTCTTCCTCTGATCCTCTCGTCTCTCTCTCTCCTCTCTCTCCGTCTCCTTGCTCTCCGCTTCCTCTCTCTCTCTCTCTTCTTTGCTCTTCTCTCTCTCGCTCTCTCTCTCTTGCTCCCCCCCCCTCTCTCTCTCTCTCTCTCTCCCACTCTGCTCTCTCCTCTTCTCTCTCGTCTCTCGCGCGCTTTCTCTCTCTCTCTCTCTCTCTTCTCGCTCTCTCGTTCGTCTTCTTCGCGCCTGGCCTCTGTCTCTCTCTCTTCTCGCTCTCTTCCGCGTCTCTCGCCGCAGGCGCATCTCTCTCTCTTCTCTCTCTTCGCTCTCTCTCTCTCTTCCTTCCTCTCTCTCGTCTTCCTCTCTCCTCTCTCTCTCTCTCTCCCTCTCGCGGCGGCTCTTCTCTATCTCGTCCTCCGTGCGGCCTCTCTCTCTCTCTCTCTCTCTCGTCGCATCTCATAATCCTATCTATCTCGTCAGCTCTCATCTCTCTTCCCCTCCATCTTTCTAATTCTGTCTATCGCTCTCTCTCCTTCTATCTCTCCCGTCTATCTATTATCTCTCTCGCAATCTCTCTCTCCCTCTCTCGCTTCCTCTCTCCTTCGCGCTCAATCTCTCTTCGCTTTCTCTCTTCTCTCTCTCTCTCTTCGTCGTCTCTCTCTCTCTCTCCCGGCGCGCGCGCGCGCTTCGCTCTCTTCTCTCCTCTCCCTCTCTTCTCATCCCCTCTCGCCGCGCTCATCTCTCGTCGCGTGACTCTCTCTCTCTCTCTCTCTCTTCTCTCCTCTCCTATTTCGCTCTCTCTCTCCGCCAGCGTCGCTCCTCGTCTCTCTCTCTCTCGATCTTTCTTCTCTCTCGCTCTCTCTGCTCTCTCTCTCTCTCTCTCTCGCTCCATCTCCTCTCTCTCTCTCTCTTCAGCCTAGCATCCTTTACCAGTCTTCATTCACCGCGACCCACCACTCCTCACAATCACGCAACTTTATCAGACACCTATGCCAAAAACGAATATTATAGTAAACACGCTATCAAAGAACCAACCCCCGCCAAAACAGATGTTAAGCGTACCATCTAGCAAACCCACCCCTACCGAACCCAGATATTACGCACATTCCTATTCAAAACCAACGCCACCTGCCGAAACAGATATTACGTACCACACCGGCTATCAAAACCAACGCCCCTGCCAAACAGATACTATGTAACACCCCGCTATCAAAACCAACCCCTTGCCAAAACAGATGTTTATACGTTAACCACTATCCAAACCACCCCCTACGAAACAGATATTCCCCAACACCACTATCAAAAACAACCCCCTGCCGAAACAGATATTCGTACACCTGCTAATCAAAAACCCACCCCTAGCAAAACAGATATTATCAGCGGGCCCGCTATCAAAAAACCACCCCCTGCCGCAACAGATATTACGTAACACCACATCAAAAACCCACCCCTGCCAGAAACAGATATACGTGAGACACCGGCTATGCTGTAAGAACCCACCGCCCTGCCAGGACAGGATATTATAGCGGGGCCGCGTATGCATAAACCCAACTCGCCCTGCCGAAACAGAATAATTTAGGTAAGACCGCATCGTAAAGAAGCCCACCCCGTGCCGAAACCAAATAGTGATACGGCCGCTATCGAAAACGGCCACCGCCCTGCCGAAACAGATAGTACGTAAAGCGACCGACTCATGCAAAAACCCACCCCCTGCCGAACGACAGATATTACGTACTCACGCTAAAGTTCAAAAACGCCACCCCCGTGCCAAAGACGATAGTATAGGGCCGCTATCGAAAGACCGCACACCCCCTGCCGAACAGAGTATTATCTAACACCACTATCAAAACTCACTGGCGCCCTGTCCGAAGACACGGATGTTGATACGTTCCGCGTATCATACAGAAACGCCACCCTGCTGCCAAATCACAGATATTACGTAAACAAATGCACGACCCCCAGAGCCACCAATGCTGAGGCCGCTAATCAAGAAAGACCCACCCCGCTTTGTACCGTAAACCACCATGAGGACCCAGATTGTAGATATCGTGCCGCTATCAAAACCTACCCCGCTGCCAAAACAGGATGTTGTATACGTCCGCAGTGGCGATAAACCACCCCCTGGCCGGACAGAGTATTCTAACACCGCTATCAAAAGACCCACCCCGTGCCGAAAGGACAGGATGTGTATGATCGTGCCGGCCTGATCACCAAGACCCACCCCTGCCGAGAAACGGAGATATTACATAAGCGACCCGCTATCAAAAGACCCACCCGCGCGTAACCGAGAAACAGATGTATACGTACCGCTATCGAAAGACCGACCCGCCTACCGGCCGAAACAGGCATGAGTTATGGTAACATGCTATCAAAAAACGGGCCACCCCGGTGCGCAGAAACGAGATTGTTATAACGTGCCGTGATCGAAAAACCCACGTCGCCCGTGCCGAAAACCGATATTTACGTATCACCGACTGTATCGAAAGGAACTCACCCCCTGCCGAAAGCAGCATGCTTATACGTACCGCGATGATCGAGGAAACCGCCCCTCTGGCAACGATATTCAGCGTAACACCTGGCGATCGAAGAAACCGCACCGCCGTACGCGGAAAACAGATGTTTTACGTTAGCCGCTATCAAAACCGACCCCCTACCGAAGAGCGAGAATGATTTGTAGAACACTGCTGATGCAACCCGCCACGCCGCGTAGCCAAATCTAGATGTTATACGGTGCGCATCAAGACCACCACGCCGCTGCCGAAGACAGATATTACGTAACACCGACTGATCAAAAAACCGCGACCCTCCTGGCCGAAACAGGTTGGTGTTACGTGCCGCTAGTCAAAACACCCACGCTCCTGCCGAGAATAGTATGTTTACGTAACACCCGTATAAAAAACGCCGACTCCCGTCCCAAAACCAGATGGTTATACGTCCGCTAGCGTGCAATAAACCGAACCGCCTGCCCAAGAGACAGATGGGTTATACGTGCCGCTATCGAAAGACCAACCCCCTTGCTCTGCGAAAATGAGATGATATATTCGTGCCGCTATCAGAGAAACCGCACGCCGCCCTGCGAACAGATATTTGACGTACTACCGCTATCAAACGCAAGAACCCCGTCTAATCGGTAAAAGAAAAAAAAGGAATCGCCTTACGCGTTCGGTGCGTAGATGCAACGTTCGTGGGAAGTTCTCCGCCAGGTAGCGCACGCCTGGCGTGCTTCCGACTGCTGGTACGCTGCTGTGCGTCAGACACTGCCCGCGATCGTTTGTGAGCGACGCCAACGTCTGTATCTGTCGAGCAGCCGCTTGGTGGCGTTGACGGTCGAGAGGAACAGATGGCGACCTGCCAGTGCTCCCAGGGTCTCCGTAGCAAGGTCATTAGCAGTAGTAAGATTTGTATAATGGCTTCTTATTTATATAATTATAAATTCAGAGTATGAGTATATATATATATTAGTATTGATAAGTGTTCTGAACAATCACCTCACGGAGACTGAATAGTATATAATGGGCCATATTAACCTGTAAGTTAAATTGTTAATAAGATAGTTAAAGTGATGCGTATAATAAATTAGATTATCATGTTAATATTTATATTTAATCCGGTAATAATTTTGGTATACTTTTGGATGAAGTAACGTAATAATGTGGTTAAGCGTTTATGAACGTAGTTTTATGCTACGGTTAACTTAACATGTTACGTAGCTATCTGTTAACGAATCTTACAATAACTACAGCCATGATGATTGACAGTGTTCAGTTTTTGAATGAACCTGACGCCCGACTACAGCAAGTCGAAACTAGTCGTGTCATTGCTAATCACTTAGCATTCTCATACCTTAACTTTGGTACAATGGCGATTCAGATGAACCGACATAATAGTGAGATCCACATGGGCAAGAACAGTGGAGCAGCGCGCTCTGGCGTAGAGCCGTCCTGGCTCCCTCGTTGCACACTTGGCCATGATAGTTAATATAGCGTCTAGAGTTAAGAAATACGTAAAAAGATTTTAATCATCAGGCGGTTGAGAGGGCTTGCTCAGACAATATATGGTCGTTAATAGCTGTCAGCGATTGATTTAGAGAATAAACACCCTCTTTCCGCGCAGGCCGCTGTGGTTGAAATTTCCGTTCTGCTCGCCACACACACACACAGCCACAGCACACATCACACCCCAGGCACACAGTTCACCACACACACACACACACCACACCACGTGCGGCCGCGCGCACAGTTCAAGGCCGCGATCAGCCACATACACACACACCCCAAACACACAGACACACACACACACACACACACACACACACACACACACACCTACACACACACACACACGACACAGCATTTCACACGCACTCCACTTGCACTTGATTTCGCTGATTAGTCACCTGTGTTTGCTCTCACAAACTGCCGCTGCGCTTCGCATGTTACTGCTGTTCGCGTATGACGTCGATAAACCCAGCCCGCGTTGCCGCATCACCGCATCGGATTTACAACTCTACATCTCTTCCCTCTCGCCCTCTTTCTGTCTCGCGTCATTCTTTCTCTCTCTCTCTCATCTCATATCTCCTCGTCTCCTTCTTCGTCTTTCTCTCTCTGGCTTTCTCTCCTCTCTTTCTTTTTATGTCTCTCTCTCTCCTCTCTCTCTTCTTCTTCTTATACTGTCCTCTCTCTCTCTCGACTGCCTTCTTTTTCGGCTCTGCTCTGTCTCTCCTCCTCTCTCTCTTCACCCCCCCGTTCTCTCTCCGCTCTCACTCTCCTCTCTCTCGTCTCTCTTCTCTCTCTCTCTCCGATCTCTCTTTCCTCTCATCCTCTCTCTGTCTCTCTCTCGTCTCCTCTCTCTCTCTGTCTCTCTCATCTCGATCTTTCTCCCAGCTTTCCTCCTCTCTCTATTTCTTTCTATGCTCTCCTCTCTCTTCTCCTCTCTCTCTTCTCTCGTATATATGTCCTCTCTCTCTCTCACTCTGCCTTTTTCGGCGTCTCGTTCCTCGTCTCTCTCTCTCTTCAACCCCCCTCGTTGTTACTCCCCTGCTCACCCACCCCTTCTCTCTCCCCCTTCCACTCTCCTCCTCTCTCTCTCTCTCTCTCTCTCTCATCTCTCTCTCCCTCTCTTCTTCGTCTCTCCTGTCTCGTCTCTCTCCCTCTCTCTCCTCTGTCTCTCCTCTCTTTCTCTCTCTCTCTCTTCTCTCTGTCTCTCTCTTTTGTTCTGCTGTCTCTCTTCGCTCTCTTCTTTCTCCTTCTCTCGTCTCTCTCTTCTCTCTCTCTCTCCTCTTCGCTCTCTTCCCTGTCTCTCTC
>NW_014578592.1:38807-39463 GCF_000485595.1 Priapulus caudatus
TCTTCTATCTGCAGTGCTGGGAGATGATTTCATTACATCTGTAGCAGTTTCAACTTCATTAGATGGAGAAGGAGATTTCGTTCTCGCTGTAGTTCCAACTTCAATAGATTGAATAGCAGATGTCCCGCCCTCTATATCTCTAGCATCCGCGCTGTGGGTGGCGCCCTCTATAGCCTGAGCATCCACGCTGTAGGTAGCAGACGTGGTGCCCTCTATATCTCTAGCATCCACGCTGTGAGTGGCAGAAGTGGCGCCCTTTATATCTCTAGCATCCACGCTGTGAGTGGCAGAAGTGGCGCCCTCTATATCTCTAGCATCCACGCTGTGAGTGGCAGAAGTGGCGCCCTCTATATCTCTAGCATCCACGCTGTAGGTAGCAGATGTGGTGCCCTCTATATTTTTATCATCCACGCTGTAGGTAACAGAAGTGGCGCCCCCTATATCTCTAGCGTCCACGCTGTGAGTGGCAGAAGTGGCGCCCTCTATATCTCTAGCATCCACGCTGAAGATAGCAGATGTGGCGCCCTTTATATCTCTAGCATCCACGCTGTAAGTGGCAGGAGTGGCGCCCTCTATATCTCTAGCATCTACGCTGTAGGTAGCAGATGTGGCGCCTTCTATATCTCTAGCATTCACGCTGTAAGTGGCAGAAGTGG
>NW_014578592.1:44865-57150 GCF_000485595.1 Priapulus caudatus
TTAGTGCGAGCGTGCAGGTGGGCGAGGACTGTGGTTGCCCCTTAGCCTGTGGTTGCGTGTTTGTAAGTCTACAGCCAGCGCACCTAGCGGAAGTGAACTGAAACGTGCATGGTAACAAACACACAAACACACAAACACACAAACCAACACTCAAAGACGCGCCGGTGAAAACATAACCTCCGCCAAGCCCCTGGCGTATAGGTAATAATATGGTATTATAAGCTCGTGATGAGATGTATACACTGTTCCGCCGTCCGTCACCGCGTCGGCGTGACGTCATTCGATGCGCGGCAGCGGTTGGCCGCGACAGGTGAGATTCGCTGCCTCTCCACCAGGTGCGCAATATAGGTGTTCGCACACGCAGCAGCAGAGGAGCGCGAGAGAGTGACATGGCTTCGCGATTCAGAGATGAAGATGCTATCGGGGAGGATGCGCCCCTCCCGACGCTGCTGCCGCCGCTGCTGCCGCGTTCGTTCCACGGTCGTGTTGTTCGTCGGTGTATCACCCGTGCTGTTCTCTGCTGAAAACCCCCTGCTGTTCTCCGGTCCGCTGAACCACCCATGTTATTTTCTGCTGAACGACTCGCGTTGTTCTCTGCTGAACCACCCGTGCTGTTCACTCATTTACGGAACATACCCGCAGAAGCACATAGCGTTGGGAACACCCAGCGTGCGTCCATGAGAACATCTGACATGAACGGCTGGTGTTCGTATTTCCTCTTCATCTTCTCCGGCGTTTACAGAGAGCGCGGACATGGTGCGCTATGATGCGCCGATTCACGCGAGAAACTACTGCGCATGCGTCGCTCGTCGCGCTGAGCCGACTGTCGGTGAGTACGTGACGTCAGAGGCACGTCGGCGGCGACGATCGTGGTGAGAAAGAGAGAGGATTTCTGAGCAGACGACGATAGAGAGGACACGCTGCATCTGACGCGTGGTGTTCACACACGCGAACGCACGTACACACGCACGCACACACACACACACACACACACACACACACACACACACACACACACACACACACGCACACACACACACACACACACACCACCATGAGAGTGAGACTTTTCGCCGACCCGTTCAGCGCACCTCGCAACACCTGCAGCAGCAGCGACGACGACGATGACGATGACACCGACCCGTGGGGCGCCGTCTCGGCGACGGCCTACGCCATCGTCATCATCGCCAACGTCGCGCTCAACCCGCTCGTCGTCGTCGCCGTCGCTCGCGTCGCCAAACTGCGTCGCAATCTCACCAACTGGTTCGTCGCCGGCCTGAGCGTCGCCAGCGTCGCCACGGCGACGTCGTTCGTCGTCGCGCTCGTCACGACGGCGTTTCTGCCCGACCCGCCCGAGAATCTCTGTCTCTTCCTGCTCGCCGACATCGCCGTTACGGGCGCCGCTTCCGTCAACATGCTACTGCTAGTCACGGCCGACCGATACGTCTCGATCGTGCATCCACTTCGCTACAGGCACGTTGTCACCGCCGCCAGAGCGAAGGTGGCCATCGGCGTCGCCTGGCTGCTGTCGGTCGTCGTCGGCTCGCTCGCATACGTCGGCGAACGCTGGGAGGTCGGTTCGTGCTGCCTCTTCGAGTTCGTCGTCGGCGAAGCGCTCGTACTGACCCTGGCGGCGCTTTTCGTCGTCTACGGTTCTCTGATGCTATTCATGTACGCGACGATCTTCCGAGCGGCGCGCGCGCACGCGCGCCGACGCACTTCCGGTGATTCCGT
This sequence comes from Priapulus caudatus, assembly GCF_000485595.1. Lineage (NCBI taxonomy): Eukaryota > Metazoa > Priapulida > Priapulimorpha > Priapulimorphida > Priapulidae > Priapulus > Priapulus caudatus. Next base: position 46,600 of record NW_014578592.1, read on the forward strand.
CGTCGCGCGGACCGACTTCCGGCGGAAGGTCAACTCGGCGACGACGTATTTCGTCGTCGTGATCGCGTACGTGTTGCTGTGCGCTCCGCTGAACGTGATAGCGGTGACCGTGTTGTACGCGGAGCTGGAGCCGCCGCTGAACACGCTGCGACGAGTCGGGTATCTACTTTTCTACACCGGACCCGCCGTGTATCCGCTCATCATCGCCGCCAGGATGCGCGACTATCGCCAGGCGTTCGTGCAGCTGCTGCCCGGGCTGACGTCGGCGACGGCGGCGGACGCTAACGGCGCCGACGGCGCGGAGACGTCGGCGAGTAATCGCGTGGAGCCGTCGCCCGTCGTCGATAGATTCTAGGCGATGTGTAATTTGTTGGAGTGGAGGGTGGTTGGGTGTGTGTGTTTGTGCCTGTGTTGGTTTGGATGTGGGTGGTTGTGTGTGTGGCGTGGCGTTGGTGTGTTGTGGTGTGTGTGCGTTGGTGTTGTGTGTGTGTGTGTGTAATCTGTCGTGTGTGCGGTGTTGTGGTGGGTGTGTGTAGTGTGTTTGTTGTGGTGTGTCTGTGCGTGAGTTAGTCTGTGTGTGGGTGATGTGTGTGTGTGTGTGTTGTGGTGCATGTCGGTGTGTTGTGTGTGTCTGAGTGTGTCGTGTGTGTGACTGGCACTGTGTGGGTTAGTGTGTGTGTGTGTGTGTGTGTGTGTGTGTGTGTGTTTTGCGTGTGTGCGTAGGTGCTGCGGAAGAGAGAGAAAAAGCACGGAGAGAGAGAAAGAGCGAGAGAGCGAGAGAGAGATAGAGTGAGAGTGCGTATGCGTGATGTGTGTCGTGCGTGTGCGCTGCGTGGTCGCGCGCCGCGCGGCGGGTGTGGCTGATTGTGTGGTGTATATAATATGGATGATTGAGTGTTGCGTTGCGTGGTTGTGTGTGGTGTGTGCGCGGTGATTTTGTGGTGGTGTGTGTGGAAAGAGAGGTGTTGTAGTGGATGGAGAGCCGAGACGAGAAGAGAGAGCGAAAGAAAAAAAAGAGAGAGAGCGAGAGAGAGAGAGAGAGCGCGCGAGAGAGAGAGAGAGAGAGAGCGAGAGAAAGCGAGAGAGAGAGTGCGTGCGTGTGTGTGTGTGCGCGCGTGTGTGTGACTCTGTGTGCGCGCGCGCGTGTGTGACTGGGTGTGTGTGCGCGTGTGAGTGGCTGTGTGTGTGTGCGCGCGTGTGTGTGTGTGTGCGCGCGCGTGTGTAGCTGTGTGTGTGCCCGTGGGTGTGTGAGCGCGTGTGTGTGAGAGCGCGCGCGTGTGTGTGAGAGCGCGCGCGTGTGTAGCTGTGTGTGTGTACGCGCGTGTGTGTAAGAGCGCGCGCGTGTGTGTGGCTGTGTGTGTGCGCGTGGGTGTGTGAGCGCGTGTGTGTGAAAGCGCGCGCGTGTGTGTGTTTGAGTGAATACGGGAATGCGAGTACATGTGTTTACATGAGTACTTCGCGAAGATGCATGGATACCCATCGCATACGAAGGGGAATGTTACATTCGTGATTAACCTTTACTCTAGTTATAATTAGTATACACCTGCACTTGACGCCCCGATAAAATATACTCGCCGGGTCGCTGTTTACTTAGCTTTCGTGGTTCCGTTCTACAATGTTGACTAAGCACTGACGTTGACGTTTACTTAAAGCCACAATATGCGCATCTACACGCTAATTTCGCCAGTACTAGACTAGCAATTATTTCGTGTCATGCATAATCATACTACCTTATGACAAAATAAACTCTAGTTCCTCCCATTTCACTGCGAGTTGTTTTATAAAAGGTCTTTGAAAATACTTCCAATGTTGTTCAAATTCTCCGATGTTGTTGACACTTTAGCGTTGCGCTGCCAACCAACCGTACGGCGGGTGTAGCAACATGTGACGTCACCTAATTGATTCGGGGCGAAATTGCTTGACAAACAATTCGGCGTTGGCGCCAGATTACCAGATTTCGCACCTTTTTCTTGTGGGTTTTAAGTAAACACGCAGTGAAATGGGAGCAACTAGAGTTTATTTTGTCATAATAATTACGTAAGGTAGTAATTACGTAAAGTAGTGTGGATATGCATGACACGAAGTATCTACTAGTCTATTACTGGAGAAATTAGCGTGTAGTGTGCGCATACTGTGGCTTTAATTATTTCCGTATAGTCAGGCGACAGTAGCCGACACTCAAACCGCTATATTTTTCTGTAGTATAGTCGAGCGGTACGCACAGCTTTAATTTCATAATTTTTCCTGTGGAGCCGAGAGCAGCTGCTTTTGGCTGTTGTTAATCAGTCGTCGTCCATAATTGCGAACAAAACCGTAAAAATCGTAAAACGCGAATACGAGTGACTTATATACGTACGGCTGTGTTTCTTCTGGGCGCGTCCTCTTCCGCCAAGTGGCGCCCTTCTGTGTGCCCACTGCCTTCGTCTTTCATTTTCCTCTCGATTTCTTGTTTACTGCCTTTCTCTTCTAGGTAGTCATTCGGTGTGAGTCCATCCTAATAGAATAGAGTATCGATTGTTCACGCGCCTACAACTGAGTTGTTTGCTCTATAAATCGAAATAATAAATCAATTATTCGATTATAATAAATCGATACTACAAATCAATAAATCTACTATATATATCGATGAACTGCAGCGATCGTCGGGTTTGAATGTACGTGAGCGGCTCTGACAATGAGTGATCGATCACTATCCAATAATTATAATCAATATACGCTTATACGCAATATATGCGCATACCGAGCATACCACTACTACGCATGCGCGGAGCTTTGCATGCAGTGTATTGGGGCTAATGATTATTTTTGGGGGCGCCGAGTTATACTTTATTACCTCAGAACTGAAAAATACTAGATAAATGGTTTGCGATCTGGTAAGTGAAGTCAACCGGTGACGACGTGGTGAAGTCAAAATTACGATTTTAGTAGTTTATGTGGGAACTTCGAAATAGCGCATTTTTTAAATATGGGATCTATGGTTGTGTGCGGCCCGCCCGTGGCCGCACGTTGCAAGCACGATACGCCGAGAAACAAAGTGCGTGCACGTGAACTTTATACGCCTGCATGCCCCTTATACCATATCAAACCAGACGTGAGCAAAAATAAATTGTAATCTTTCTTTCATTCATCACTGCCGATGGCACCTATTATGTACACCTGCACGCGTGGCTACGTTGCTTAGCAACGGCCTGACACGTCGCAGAACGTGCAGCGGCAGTCCATATCGTAGACGGGCACCCACCTGATCGTTTGTGACCGGACTGGCCCCAGCCTTGACGAGTATCTTGTAGATGTGGCCGCCGTCTCGCAGTGTGGCAGCGTAGTGCAGGGGCGTGCGTCCCTTCTATACGCCAGCGTGGGCCAAAATAAGGATAAAGTTATTCATTTCATAAGCTTATAAAGTTTTTCGTCGATACCTGTTTCAACTTCAGAAAGAGAGAGACAGAAAGAGAGAGCGAGAGATAGAGAGAAACGGAAAACGAAAGATAAAAAGAGATAGAGAGAGAAAGAGAGAGAGAGAGAGAGAAAGAGCGAGAAGAAGAATAGGAGAAGAGAGCTAAAGAGAAAGAGAGAGAAAGAGCTTCAGAAAGAGAGAGCCAGAAAGAGAGAGGGATAAAGAAAGGGAAAACGAAAGATAAATGAGATAATATATATCGATAATATATATAATATTTATATTATATATATATATATATAAGAGATAAGAGAGAGGGAGAGAGAGAGAGAGAGAGGAGAGAGCGCGCGCAGAAGCGAGAGAAGGAAGAGAAAGAAAGAGAGAGATGAGAGAGAGAAATGAGAGTGGAGCATATAAGAGAGATGAGAGCAATAAACGAGAGAGATGAGGATTAAAGAGAGAGAGAGAGAAAAAGAGATAAATGAGAGCGGAGAGAGAGAGAGAGATTTACAGAGAGAGAGAGAGAGAGAGAGAGGAGAGAGAGGCGGGGAGAGAGAAAAATGAGGAGGAGAGAGAGAGAGAGATAAAGAGAGAGAGGAGAAAAGAGAGGGGGCAGCGAGAAAAAGAGAGAGAGAAAGAGAAGAGAGAGAAAGGAGAAAGAAAGAGAGAGAGAAAAAGAGGATTAAGAGAGGAGAGAGAGAGAGATAGAGAGAGAGAGAGAGAAACAGAGAAAGAGAGAAAAAGAAGAGAGAGAGGCGAGAGAGAGAGTGCGAGAGAGAGAGAGGGAGAGAGAGCAGAGAGAGAGAAAGAGAGCGATGAGAGAGAGATAAAGAGAGAGAGAGAGAAGAGAAAGAAATAGAGAGAGCCGAGATTAGAGAGCGAGAGAGCGAGTAGAAAGAGAGAGAGAGAGGCAGCAGGGAGTAGAGAGAGGGGAAGAGAGCGAAAGAGAAAGAGAGCAGAGAGAGAAAGAGAGAGAGAGAGAGAGAAAGAGAGAGAGAGAGCAGAGAGAGAGTAGATAACGAGAGAGAGAGAGAGAGAGAGAGAGAGAGAGGAGAGAGAGAGAGAGAGAGAGAAAAGAGATAAAGAGAGAGAGAGAGATAGAGAGCGAGAGAGAGAGAGAGAGAGAGAGAGAGAAAGAGAGAGAGGAGATACAAGAGAGAGAGAGAGAGCGATAAAGAGGAGAGGCGAGAGAGAGAGAGAGAGAGAGAGGATTATAATGAGAGAGAGAGAGGAGAGATAGAGAGACGAGAGAGAGAGACGAGAGAGAGAGAGAGAGATAGGAGAGAGTGGAGAGAGAGAAAGAGAGAGAGAGAGAGTAGAGAGAGAGAGAGAGAAAGAGAAAGAGAAAAAAAAAAGAGAGAGAGAGAGAGAGGAGAGAGAAAGAGAAAGAGAGGAGAGAGAGAGAGAGAGAGAGAGAGGAGAAAAGAGAAAAAGAGAGAGAGAGAGAGAGAGAGAGCGCAGATAGCACGCGCGCGTACGTATAACAAACCTGATCGCGGCTGTCCAGCGAGCTATAACTGACGATGTATCGAACGATGGCCGTCTCACCGCGTAGTACGGCCACGTGCAGCGGGGTGGCTCCTGTCTCGTCATGCATCGCGAGCAGATGCTTGCGGTCCAGCAGCTGCTGTACTCCTCTCAGGTCACCTCGCTCGATAGCCGTGGTCAGTTGCGCGAATCGCTCCTGTAAGGGATTGACCGTGATGGTTGAAGATCGAGGACAAGATGTTGAGAAGATTGTACTGCTTCTAATTATTATAATTACGGGTTGAGGATGAGATGTTGAGAAGATAAGATAAGAGAAAATAAGAGATAACAAGATAAGATAAGTTAAGATAAGTTAAGATAAGTTAAGATAAGATGTTGTTAAGTTTCGACTGCTTCTAATTATTACAGAAGAGAGGCAATGCGTTTCGCATTTTTTTCACATAAAACTCTTCGCTGCCTCGTAGCTATGTCCTCTTTTTTTCTCAGATAAATATTTCAAAGAAAATGTGAATTTTTTAAGAGAATGTTTAATTAAATTATTTAAATTAATTACTTTAAATGCATATTTTTAACGAGAATATGATTAGTGTTAGCAGATAGTAGGCGTGCGCTCAGCCATGTCTGACGCTATAATCGACATCACGTTTCTAGAGGTTTGGAATGTTTTCTGGTCATTGGGAGTAACATTATTTATATATACCCACTCATAGGTATATGCTCACTGCAGGGGTTTATAAATTTAACAAATTATGTATGAGTATACTTCGTTTTGAATCTATCAAACACTATGGTAGCATGTGCGACACTAGCGCCGACCAACGGTAACGAAAAATATACCCAAATTAGAATTTCGAAAAGACCGGACTCTTTATTACATAAGAGAAGCAATATATTTTAATTTTTTTATGGAAATGTACTCATGGGTCTGTCGTCTCAATTTTAAATATATATAAATCCAGCATAATATTGCTCCATTTGGTAGATAATAGGCATATTGAGCCAAGAGATATGTCTGACGCTACAATCTGTCGAAGGTTTAAAAGGTTTAGGAAAATTTGCCGCCTTATAATTAACGAAGTCACTTATTAGGAGCAACATTTTTGAAATCGAGCTACTCCGGCCTGTGTGCTTACTACTGGTGCATAATTCCGACAAAATCATATATGTAGGGCCGTAACTAACGGGAAATGGCAGCATGGCAGAATGCAGCAACGAGAAACTGTCCGCGGTCAACTGTCCAGAATACAAAGCGCGCACAGTTTTGCCCCCTCCAGGCAAAATAAGTCGGCAACGTGCCCTATACATCTTTCGCCCGAAGTCGCTTGACCATTGCGCATGCAAATGCTTTCCAAGAATTGCGACTTCTTAAGGGTTACGATGTATTCACGTTAATTTACGTGATATTCCTTGACACATCGGACAGACCAGGCTAGTCTGCATGTAGGTGCTATAGGTGAGTAGAGTGCAACTATACGCGAGCGAGTAGCGCCGTGCCTACTACCCCCACAGTGCAGCAGTCACCGCGCTGTATGCGCAGTAAGTTATTAATGAGTTTAGTCATAATTACTCGATAATATAATTATCTGTAAGACGCGTAGAGCTGGATCGATGTTCGAGGGGAGGAGGAGGGGGAAGAGGAGGAGGAGGAGGAGGATGGGGAAAAGGAGGAGGAGGAGGAGGAGGAGGAGGAAAGGAGGAGGAGGAGGAAAGGGGGAGGGGCGAGGCTCACCCGGCTTGCGTCACTGACCACCTCTCCGTACGTCGTCGCGATGACGTCATCGACGTGAAGGTCATTCCTCGCCGTCTCGGCAATGACCTTACGCTGCAGGTCAAGGTCGCGATCCTCGTTGACCTCGTTCTCCACGTCATGGTCATGATTTTCGTTGACCTTCTGCTCCACGTCAAGGCGACGATCTTCGCTGACCTTGTGTTCTACGTCAAGGTCGCGATCTGCAGCGCTAATAGCCGACAGCTCGTTCGGGTGTTGTCGGTAGTACTCGGCTTCGTGGCCCCGCTGATCGCAGGGATTGGAGAGAGAAGCACAGAATGAACGCCGACGTGCGTATGGACACGTTAGAACAGTCAATGTCAACACTGATCGTAGAGACAGGAGAGAAACGCAGAACGAGCGACGAGCGACTTGTGTATTGACGAGCGTTACACAGAAACCGTGTTAGAACCTCGCTTTTTTATTTTATTATCTCTTTCGTTCTCCTGCCGCGTTGCCACGGAAACGTCGAAGGGAAATACATATACGATACATGTATCAAATACATTCAAATTCGTGCAGCATGTGAGAGTATACGCTCTTAGCAAAAAACGTCGAAAAAATTGGAATGTAATGCCCGCGGGTTATTGCCTTGTTGTTCGGGTAACATTGATTTCTTTATCAGTTCATACAACACCATGTCCGCCACGCATTCAAACTAATTGTCGAATGTATATACGATACATGTATAAAATATATTAAAAATTGTGCAGCATGTGCGAGTGTACGCTATTAGAAAAACATGCCAGCTTCACGAAAGCCATCATTATAATCATCATCATCATCATCATCATCATCATCATCATCATAATCATAATCATCATCATCATCATCATCATCATCATCATAATCATAAACATTATCACCATCATCATATTTTTTATTATATTTATCATCTATCTGGACGTCGGCTACCACGGATCGCCACTGTGTTCTATCGTTCGTCATCTGTGAGAGACTGTCAGCAGTATGTCCCCCTCCAACAGTCCTCACCAGACTGTCTATATACTTTTGCCGTGGTCTCCCTCTTGGTCTTCTACCTTCGATCATGCCGGTCACACATACACTCTCCAACTGCTGCTCTCTCATGATATGACCAAAGAAGCGAAGCTGTCTCTGCTTCATCTGTCTCACCAATTCCCTGGATGTGTCCATCATCTTTAGAATCTTGTCATTAGTTTTCCACTGAGTCCAGGACACCTTCAACACTCGTCTCCAAATCCACATTTCCACAGCTTTAATTTTTTTCTCCATCTCTACGCTCACGGTCCAAGATTCACACCCATAGAGCAACGTAGACCACACATAGCATTTAACATATCTCTTTCTTATACTAATTGATATTTTCGAGTTTGTTACCATCTTCTTTATCTTACTGAAAGCACTCTTTGCTATTGCTATTCTTCGCTTTATCTCCTCTTCACACGTTCCGTTTTTCGTTACTAAACATTCCAAGTAGTCAAATTTATTGACCTGCGTTACCTCGTCTCCCTCTATTGTAATGCATATAGGGATTTGTGCTCGCCTTGATATTACCATTACTTCTGTTTTTCCCTTGTTTACTCTTAGCCCTTTCTCTATACTTTCCTCCACCACTTTTTCAACCAATCCTTGTAGTCTTTCTTGCGAGTCTGCCACCAGCACCGTGTCATCCGCATATCTGATATTGTTTACATTTCTTCCTCCTACTTTCACTCCATCCATGCCGTCAATTATTCTAAAAATAATTTCGCTGTACAAATTGAACAGATCTGGTGACATAACGCAACCCTGTCTGACTCCTCTCTCTATACTTTGCCATTCCGATTCTTCTTCACCGACTCTCACTGCCGCCTTCTGTCTCCAATACAAGTTCTTAATTATCCTCAGATCTCTTCCATCAATCTGCAGCTCCTCCAGCATCTCCATCAAATCTTCATGCCTCACCTTATCGAACGCCTTGTCATATTTAATGAAACAACAGTACAGATCTTTCCCTACTTCCAACATTCTCTCCGCCAGCGTCCTCAGAACGAAAACAGCATTTGCAGTACTCTTTCCCTTAACAAATCCATATTGTTCATTAGAAATTTCTGGGCTTAGCTTATACCTTACTCTAGCAATAACTACTCTTAAGATTATCTCAGTTACATGACTCATAATGCTAATCATACGGTGTTTGTTACACTCTAGAGTACCTTGAATCTTTGCTATTGGTATAAATATGGATTTATACATCTGCTCCTCTATAACACCGGTTTCATATATGCTATTTGCTAAAGTTGTTATCTTGTCAACTGCAAAATCTCCCAACGCCTCCAACATCTCAATCGCTATGCCATCTACTCCAACAGCTTTTCCTGCTTTCATTCTCTTCATAGCAGCTACAATTTCCTCTTTTAAAATTGTTGGTCCCTCCTCATTATATACAAGATCCACCATTTCTGCTCTGTCATCACTGAAAATCTCTCTTATGTACTCACTCCACAGTTCTATGACCGCCCCAGATTCCATTGCCACTGTCCCGTCCTCTCTCATTATGGCTACGCTAGTATAATATTTCTTTTTGTCTGTTACTTCGAAAACTTTTTCGTACATCATTTTCTGGTCTCTTCCCTCCAATTCCTCAATCTCGCTGCAGTGATTGTCCATCCATACCTCTTTGGCTCGGTTACATTCCTGATGTATTCTTTTGTTTACCGCTCTATACGTCTCATTATTCCTATTCCTGCAATTCCTTCTTTCATCTATAAGACGGAGAATGTCTTCAGTCATCCATGGTTTTACGGCTCTTCTCTCTATTTGAGGGATATATTCATTTCCAGCTGCAATAGCTTCTTGTAACCTCTTCCATTGTTGACCTGCTGTAGCTTCCTCCAACTCATTTGTCAGTTCTTCATATTTATTTCTCACTTTGATGTTATATTCATTCCTGAATTCATCTTCCCTTAGCAGCTCCAGATGTCTTTTGGGTTTGTTTTGCTTCTTCGTTAGTCTCTTCATCCTTACTCTAATGCATATTACCACAGGAACATGGTCACTGTAACAGGCGGCTACTGGATAAGTTTTCGCTTGGAGCACTGCTGGTCTGAATCTTTTATTGATGGTTATATAATCAATCTGATTCCTAAATCTATCGCCTGGACTTTTCCACGTCCATAAATGTCGTGCGTGGTGAGTGAACCATGTATTTAGAATAACTTGTCCTTCGTCTTGACACCATTCTACGAATTGTTCGCCCCTCTTATTTCTGACTCCTAAGCCATATGCTCCTACAATATTCTCTACACCTTCTCTTTCTCTTCCAACTTTTGCATTAAAATCCCCCATTATCAGAGTAATACCAGGTTTTTCACATTGCTTTTTTGCTTTCATAACATCTTTATAAAATGCTTTAACTTCTTCGTATTCGCGTATTTTATCTCTTTTAGGTGCAGGGGCATAAACTTGTATAATGCATATATTAAATGGGTTACCTCTAATCTTTACCATCAACACTCTATCTGACACAGGGTAGTAACTCAACAGACATTCTGCTACCGACTTCTTCATCATCACGCCCACCCCATTTTCTTTTGGTTTATCTCCTGAGTATATAAAACATTCACCGTCATTCATCGGATGAATACCATTGCCTGGCCATCTAACCTCGCTCAAGCCCATCACATCCAAGCGTATTCTGTCCATCTCTTTCTTTGCGTTTGCCATTTTTTCAGGCTTCTCACGGTTCAGATTGTTGACATTCCAGGTTGCTATCCTCAACCTATCAGAGTGGCGAACAGTCGCTTGCCGACGGACATAGGTCACCTGTTGCTCATGAATATTTTGCCCGGACGGGACAGCTGCGCCTGACTGATCGTCATCAGCATCATCATCATCATCGTCGTCGTCGTCATTATCACCACCATCATTATCACCATTA
>NW_014578592.1:57336-58393 GCF_000485595.1 Priapulus caudatus
TACAATATCATCTACTATTTTTTCTCCAACCTTTGCATTAAAATCCCCCATTATCAGAGTAATATCATGTTGTTCACATAGCAGTTTTGCTTTCATAACATCTTTATAAAATGTTCCAACTTCTTCGTCGTTGCGTTTTTTATGATTTTTTTTTTTAGTTGCAGGGGCATAAACTTGTATAATGCATATATTAAATAGGTCACCTCTAATCTTTACCATCAACACTCTATCTGACACAGCGTAGTAACTCAACAAACATTCTGCTACCGAGCTCTTCATCATCACGCCCACCCCACTTACTCTTCTTTCACCTCCCGAGTATATGAAATCTCCACCGTCATTCATCGAATGAATACCATTGCCTGGCCATCTAACCTCGCTCAAGCCCATCACATCCAAGCGTATTCTGTCCATCTCTCTCTTCACGTTCGCTATCATTTCAGGCCTGTTCTGGTTCAGCGTTTTGACATTCCAGGTTGCTATCCTCGACCTATCAGAGTTGCGAACAGTCGCTTGCTGACGGACAATGGTCACCCGTTGCTCACGAATATTTTGCCCGGACGGGACAGCTGCGCCTGACTGATCGTCATCAACATCATCATCATCATCGTCGTCGTCGTCATTATCACCACCACCATCATCATCATCATCATCGATTGTGTCAAATCTCTTCATCCTTACTCTAATGCATATGACCACAGGAACATGGTTACTGTCACATGCTACTGGATAAGTTTTCGCTTGGAGCACTGCATTTTTGAACCGTTTATTGATGGTTATATAATCAATCTGATTCCTACATCCATCGCCTGGACTTTTCCACGTCCATAAATCTCGTGGGTGGTGGTCGAACCATGTATTTAGAATAACTTGTCCGTTTTCTTGACACCATTTTACGAATTTATCGCCCCTCTCATTTCTGTCTCCTAAGCCATATGCTCCTACAATATCATCTACTCTTTCTCTTCCAACTTTTGCATTAAAATCCCTCATTATCAGAGTAATATCATGTTGTTTACATTGCACTTTTGCTTTCATAACATCTTCATAAAATGTT
>NW_014578592.1:58432-61845 GCF_000485595.1 Priapulus caudatus
TCTCCAACTGCTGCTCTCTCATGATATGACCAACGAAGCGAAGCTGTCTCTGCTTCATCTGTCTCAGCAATTCCCTGGTTGTTTCCATTATCCTTAGAATCTCCTCATTAGTTCTCTCCTGAGTCCAGGACACCTTCAACACTCGTCTCCAAATCCACATTTCCACAGCTTTAATTTTTTCCTCCATCACCTCGCTCACGGTCCAAGATAAGTCCCCCATTATCAGAGTAATATCATGTTGTTTACATTGCACTTTTGCTTTCAAGACATCTTCATAAAATGCTTCAACATCTTTGTCGTTGCGTTTTTTATGTTCGTTGTTAGTTGCAGGGGCATACACTTGTATAATGCATATATTAAATGGGTTACCTCTAATCTTTACAATCAACACTCTATCTGACACAGGGTAGTAACTCAACAAACATTCTGCTACCGAGCGCTTCATCATCACGCCCACCCCATTTTCTTTTCTTTCACCTCCTGAGTATATGAAACATTTACCGTCATTCATCGGATGATAACCAACGCCTGGCCATCTAACCTCGCTCAAGCCCATCACATCCAAGCGTATTCTGTCCATCTCTTTCTTTGCGTTTGCCATCCTTTCAGGCTTCTCACGGTCCAGCGTTTTGACATTCCAGGTTGCCATCCTCAACCTATCAGATTTGCGAACAGTCGCTTGCTGACGGACAAAGGTCACCTGTTGCTCACGAATATTTTGCCCGGACGGGACAGCTGCGCCTGACTGACCGGCCCAGCTCCCATTCGCGCCGTGATCCTTAATATTATCTATATTGTGGCCTTGCATGGTAGAAGCTTGGATAGATACGTGACGAGGGCTCCGATTCTCTCCCACGTCACCGTTATCAGCGGTGAGCCTAACCTTCGCAATAATCGAAAACCGGGGTGGAATCAATTGAGAGTGTATGCAACCGGAGCCCGGTCGTACCAGATCTCGGATGCTTGGATCGGATCCTGCGGCAAGCAGTATTTTGTAGAGATGTCCGCCGTCTCTACTGGTCGCCGCCAGGTGGAGTGCCGTCGCACCACGCTGCAATGCCGACGTAAAAACACAGCATTCATTACGTCAGATAATTAATTAAATTAGCTAATTAAGTCAAAAAGTCAGTAAATAACCCACTTCATTTTTTGCAGTGCAGCATTCCTTATTCAGGTAATCTTTTTCTATATCGTGATTAACGGGAGTGGAAAATTTTCAACCTTATTAATTTTAATATTAACCAGATGACAGTGACAGAGGACAGTGAAAGATATCGGTAACATATTAATTTTACGTGACAGAGGACAGTAAAATATATCGGTGACATATTTACGTGGTGACAGAGGACATTGACAGCGCCCACCTTGTCCCGTAAGTCGACATTTTCGGGGTATTCGCTCAGCAGCCACCGCACGATGCTTGCACTGTCGTCTGCGAGCACAGCGAGGTGCAGCGGCGTCGCTCCGTCGGCGTCGGTCGCCCTGCTCAGCTGCTTACGGTCGATGAGTTGTTTAACATCTCTCAGCCTCCCGGCACGTATGGCTTCAGCGATCTGCCGCATCCTCTCCTGCGCGAAAACGAGGCTGAGTTTATATCTCGCTAAGTGAATTACATACGTGCATTATACGCGTATATACGTATATTATACGCGTATGTACGTATATTATACGCGTATGTACGTATATTATACGCGTATATACGTATATTATACGCGTATGTACGTATATTATACGCGTATGTACGTATATTATACGCGTATGTACTGCGTAGATATTATACGCGTTATCGGTACGTATGATTACACGGCGTATGTACGTATATTTAACGGCGTAGTACGGTATATAACGCGTATGTAGTCAATTATACGCGCATGTTACGTGCATTATAGCGCGTAATATACGTAAATTACACGCTATGTACGTATATTATATCACGTATGGTAACGTATATTATACGCGTATATGCGTATATTATACCGTATGTACGTATATTATAGCACGTATTACGTATATTATACGCGCATCGTACGTGCATTATACGCGTATATACGTAAATATTACACGCGTATGGTACGTATTATTATAGGCGCGTATATACGTAATATTATACGCGTAATATCGTATATTATACGCGCAATGGTATGTATATTAATACGCCCGCATGTACGTGCATTATACGCGTATATTATACGTACGAATTAACTCTTTACTTGTAGTCGTTAGTCACGCGATGTGAAAGCAAAGTGTATCGGCGGTAGAGAGATATATCCACATTTACGAGTAGATGGATGAATATGGAGTTTTACGAATCAGATAAATCTGATGAAACCTAGATGAGTAAGGATTTAAATAAGATAACTTTACTAAGCAATATAGCTATTGCGTTTGTCATAATCTAACACCTAAAAACTTAAATAGGCCTTAAACCTTAATATGCGCTTAAAACTAAATCACCTCAGAGGAAAATCCACAATAAATGCCCACACGGGCGGATAATTGAGTTTTTAATTAAGTGTGAAGATGAAATCGCGATGTGAAACAAACAGAGTTCATATTTACTCCCGATTTAGTTCTAGAAATAAATGTACAAAGATGTGAGAATGAGTTCAAGGAGATGTGAAGAGATATAGAACGAATCGAAAGGAGCAGTGCAATAAGAGTCAATACGACAACACACGCAGTGCATCTACACGCACAGCAGATAGCAAGATGGCGAATCATTGCAGTCGCGACAACCTCTGAATGTCTGAAGTGAGTGTCGTCGGTGGAGATGCCCTCCCCCGCTAGACGGCTCTGACAATGCGACGTAAGATGTGCTTCACTCGTGCCTCTGTGGGACGTCGCATCCGTCCCGCTGTCCACTTTGAATCGAAGCAGCTGTCGGCACTCTGAGACGAGCCCTTTGGCGCCACCTAGTGGTAATTATATGCCATGTGACGTCCATTATCTATGCGTGTACAGTTGTTTGTCAGAACTGCACTCGCGGGTGTGCTACAGGCGAGCTCTGAAAGTGATGTCGCAGATAGGTTGTAGTAAGCTTGTACGGGACAGGGAGGGACGGCGTGACACGGCGGGCGCAACGCGCTGCAGGGGGACTCACGGACGGCGCCGCTGACCGCGCCTTCGCGTGTGCGAGGGTGTGGGCGGAGTCATTGTTATCTCTCACTCTCATCACACACGACGCACACGACATGTCGCCCTATACACTCGCACACGACACACACACACACACACACACACACACACACCACACACACCACACACGCACACGCACACGCAACACGCCGACACCGCACCGCACACGCACCACGCACAACGCACACGCACACCACACCACACGCACACGCACACGCACACGCCACACGCACACACACCACACACACATACACACACCACACCACACACACCACGGG
>NW_014578592.1:62075-63610 GCF_000485595.1 Priapulus caudatus
GCACACGCACACGCACACGCACACGCCACACGCACACACACCACACACACATACACACACACACACGGACTGCGTTGCTACCGCACCTGCATCGTCGCTGTCGCCGCTCGTGTTCGCTGTTGATCGGTTTCCGTCGCCGTCTGCTGTATTCGATTCCACCATCGCTCCACCGTCACCGCTGACATCGGCTGTCACCCCTCCACCATCACGGTCGCTGCCGACCGACCGTGTCGACACAGCGCCAACGTCGCCGCCGCCATCAGCGCCACGCTGCGGATACTCGACGATCGTGCTGCGCGTGCCGACGACCACCAGCTCGTCGCTGTCGTCCGTTGTTGCCACCACCTCTCCGGCAGCCGCCGCCGACGACCGCTGCGCGACGTCGATGTCCGGTAGCGTGGCGACGTGGCGGGATGCGCGCGGGGTTCTTGTATTTGCTGCTGTTTCGCGTTGCGGAGATGTCGCGAGTTTCGGAAATATCAGCGTTGTGTCGCTGGCCGTCGCGCGCGAACTGGAGCGCGTCACTGAGACGCGTCTCACCGTCGTCACGTTGTCCTCGCTCCTCTGCTGCAGGACCGCCGCCTTCCGTCTGCTCGCATCCGCATCCGCGTTGGATAGCGATTCAATTGCAGCATCCCTGGAGGAGTCGGCGGGAAGGCGGCGACCTTCGGCTGCGTGGTTTTCTTTGTCTTCCGCCGCGCCGTGTCTCCCCGGGGCGTTCTCCGCGGATGTCGTCGGCGATAGAAGGTTTACGACGTCGGCGTTGCGGGAACTTTGCGTCATCGGGGACGGTTTAGCGTCATGGCTTTGCGTCCGCGTCGCGAGCTCCTCGGCGTCCTTCTTTGCGTCGATCTCGTGCGAGGTCTTCGCTGGCCGCTGCTGCTGCTGCAGCTTCCTCTGGCTTCTTCCTCCAGCATCCTGCAGCTTAGCCGGTGGCGTCCACGAGCGCAGGTGACTTTGAAACAGACTCATGCTCGTAGAGTCGGATCCGTCTCTCTTTCCGGCCGCTCTCAATCCGGGATCGTCTCGACGTCGTTCGGATGCATCGCGTCGGTCGCCGTCGAGCGGCGGGAGTTTGCCGTGCACGTTCACCTCGCTGCGAAGCAACGCCGGCTCGGAGTCGGTGACGGGAAGCTGCTGGGAAGCTGCGTGCTCCGCATCCCTGTGAAGCCCCGAGGGTTTCGGTGATGCGGCGCGGGCCGTTGCATCAGAGGGATGCTGGCGGCCGGGGTCTCCTACTGGTACTACTGCTGCTGCGGCTGCTGCTGCTACTGCTGTTGCTGGTACTGCTGCTCCTGCTGGTGCTGCTGCTGCTGCTGCTACTGCTGTTGCGGGTGCTGCTGCTCCTGCTGGTGCTGCTGCTGCTGCTCTTGCTGTTGTCGGGGCAACCGCACCCGCTTTAGGATGCACAGTCGGTGAGCTCTCGGGGACACTCTTCTGTCGCTCACGGATCTGTTTCAGCGTTATCGGCTTCACCGTCAGATAATTCTCCGGCGTCAGTCCCTCCTGAGAGAGAGAGAGAGAGAGAGAGAGAG
>NW_014578592.1:64759-65731 GCF_000485595.1 Priapulus caudatus
CGTCGGCGCCGACGACGACGTCGCGTTAGACGTTAGCCCGTTCGCGATCGGTGACGTCACGTCGGACGGTGACGTCACGTCGGACGGTGACGTCACGCGCCCCGTGACGTCGCACGTCGAGCGTTCGCGTCGCGCTGCGCGACGTCACCCTAGACGCTCGCGTCGCAAATGGACGCGCCGACGCTACGGCCGTGCGCTCGCGTCGGAAATCGTGACGTCATTTTATGTTTCTAACGGCGACGTCATACTAATTATCCCCGCCCCGATTTAGTGACGTCACGATGCGAACACCGGCGGAAATGACGAGGTCGTATTCAAGCGGAAGAGTTGGATCGCTCGTCTGCTTTTAACGATGAAACCTGATACACTGCGCATGCGTATATAGCCACACGTGTAAACGATCGCAAGAGAAAAAGATGTCTGCCGTGAGGAGAAAGAGGGCCGCGGGACGTATCTATTGATCATCGTAAGATATTGATGATGATGATGAAGATGATGATGATGATGATGATGATGATGATGATGATGATGATGATTATCGCAAGCGGAGAACAGGGAATATATCTATTGAATTCGACCGAGCGAGCGAAAGCACGCCTGCATTATTAAAAAAAAACATTGGTTGCGCCGCTACGCGCTGCCCTGTGACCTTTATAAATGCAGCTTAGACAAGAGATCGTCTAGAGAATATGAACCACGAATATGCTCACGGGGCTTATGCTTTGAGTTTAATTGCAGTTACAGTTACTCTGGTTGCTGGGTTAACTGCAAAACTGTCCATGGTCTTGATGCTTAATATAATGTATTGATTCATATTCAGTACATCACGGTATAAAATATCGATGCGTTGATAGTGTTGATGATGATGATGTTGACGACGACGATGATAGTGTTGATGATGATGATGTTGACGACGACGATGATAGTGTTGATGATGATGATGTTGACGACGACGATGATAGTGTTGATGAT
>NW_014578592.1:67333-67806 GCF_000485595.1 Priapulus caudatus
AATAATATTATTACTATTGTTGTTGCTGTTGTTGTTGTTTTGTTGTTGTCGTTGTTATTGTTGTTGCTGCTGTTGCTTCATATCATCAAGAGTCCATAATAGAGACCTATCTTTATAACATCTCTATCTCTATCTATAATAGATTCCTCTCTTGATATCATGGCATACCGGATAGGAGCGAATCACAGTGTATATCGCATGGGTGTATTTTGAAACAAGCAAAGTTCTGTAAACATAACACATGCCTAAGGGATACATTGGCTCGTTAGTCTTAATGGCTGTCTAGTTTACTATTGATTGATTGCCGCTAGGCGTTCATGTTGCTCCCATTTACCTGCGCTAAAATTACCTACCGTATAGCTAGAAGAGAAAGAGAAAGAGAAAGAGAGATTGATATATATATATAGAGAGAGAGATGGAAAGATAAATAGATAACTAGATAGATATATAGAGAGAAAGAGCGAGAGAGAGAG
>NW_014578593.1:0-1591 GCF_000485595.1 Priapulus caudatus
CTGTTACTAAGTCCTGCTGCTGCTGTTACTACTGCTGCTGCTGTTACTACTGCTGTTGCTGTTACTACTGCTGCTGCTGTTACTACTGCTGTTGCTGTTACTACTGCTGCTGCTGTTACTACTGCTGCTGCTGCTACTACTACTGCTGCTGTTATTGATGCTACTGCTTGTGTCTGTCATTCTGTCCGTCGGTCCCTCCGTCGATCTGTCTGTTCTTTATGACGTATGGTTGAGTAACTTAATTGCGTAAGCAGTGAGGTTGTGTCTATTGGAAATACGTGGACACAAAATTCCGCCTATAATTTACGATTAAATTGAACTATTTCTTATATTAGAAACTGGTAGGAATTATCAATAAAGGCTCCATCCGTGTTTCCGTCAGCGCACAGACGCCCACTAAATAGAAAAAACTAGTTTACACGAAATAATTTGAGCCTTGCATGCATCGATCCACCAGAGCTGATAAGATTTCCTATTGTTGAAGTATGCACTCATGTACGCTGTCAGATGCCTGGTGGTGAGGAATATCAAACATGATATTCCTGATGAGTTTTAAATGTCGTAAACTCTCACGAACCTTATTCATCACCTTTAAGTACATCACTGTTAACCTCCCTTGTATTGCCTTGTCACGAGATTCCGGCTGTGTGTCACCGTGTGATGATATTCCCTCTGTGTGAGTCACCATGTGATGATATTCCCTCTGTATGAGTCGATCACCATGTGATGATATTCCCTCTGTGTGAGTCACCATGTGATGATATTCCCTCTGTATGAGTCACCATGTGATGATATTCCCTCTGTATGAGTCACCATGTGATGATATTCCCTCTGTATGAGTTACCATGGGATGATATTCCCTCTGTATGAGTTACCATGTGATGATATTCCCTCTGTATGAGTCACCATGTGATGATATTCCCTCTGCGTGAGTCACCATGTGATGATATTCCCTCGTGATGATATTCCCTCTGTATGTGTCACCATGTGATGATATTCCCTCTGTATGAGTNCGTGCGTGTGTGTGTGCAGTGTTATAAGTATATATGGTAACTAGGTATTCTTTAGGGGGTTGAGGTTCGTACTCTTGACTTGATAAATGCTTCAAAGACTTGATAATTAAAGAATTGATGAGTGCATTACAGTAATGACCTGAATCCAGCCAATCCAGTCAATATCCATCCTCCTTCGGTTATTCGACCTGATGGCAAAGTGAATCGTTATAACGTCGGTGCTGCCATCTAGTGTAGATGAGCGTAGAGAATTCACATTCACAGAGGAAATATGCAGAAGTAGTCTACTTTCTACTATCAGCATGTAGCTACTTCTATGTAGCTACTTCTAGCATGTTATTCTACTTTCTATATCAGCATGCCATACTATACAAACATACTTCTACACTTGACGTACTCGAGCGCACACACACACACACAAACATACAGACAGACAGACATACATGCACGCGCGCACACACACACACACACGCGCGCGCGCGCGCGCACGCACACGCGCACGCGCACGCACACGCACGCACACGCACGCACGCGCGCACACATGCTAAAAACTATATATATATATATATATATATACT
>NW_014578593.1:3080-5956 GCF_000485595.1 Priapulus caudatus
TCTCTTCTCTCTCTCTCCTTACTCTCTCTCGCGATCTCTCTCTCACTTTTTACTCGCTCTCTCGCGCTCTCTCTCTCTCTCTTTCTCTCTCTCTCTCCGTCTATCTCTCCCTTTCTCTCTCTCCCTTTCTCTCTCTCTCTCTTGCTGTCTCTCTCTCTCGCGCTCTCTCTCTTTCTCGCTCACTCTTGCTCTCTTCTCTCTCTTGCTCACTCGTTCTCTCTCTCTTCCGCGCTCTCTCTCCCCTTCTCTCTTTTCTATTCCATCGTGCCCAGTTTTGTTAAATTCTTAAGGCACTTCTAGTCTCTGAATTATTGAACATGCGGAATACCGTTGAATAATATCGAAGTCTTTGAAAGGCCGCCAAACACCGCCACGGGTAAGTCAATAGATCGATCTTGATGTGAAAGTCGTTTAATTATATGTAAGAAGATTATTTTGTGAACCGTTGGCGAAGTAAAACCATTCCCTCAACCCACTCACCCACACATGTGCGCGCACACGCACGCAGGAACACGCACACACGCGCGCGCGCGCACACACACACACACACACACGCGCACACACGCGCGCACGCACACGCGCACGCACACACACACACACACACACACACACACACACACACACNTCATGTTCATTTACATGCCTCGCATTACATGTTCCAGTATTACATTCTCCATATTACTTTCCTTTACATGCTACTATTTACATGTGCCCTTATACATGCCTACTATTACATGCTCCAAACATGCTCCTATACATGTTTCCTTTACATGCTCTATATTACATTTCCATATTACATGCTACATTACATGTTCATATTACATGCTCCATATTACTGTTCATATTCATGACCTCCATTATTACATGTCCGTATTACATTCCTCCTATTAAGCTTCTATTCATGCTACTGTAGTGTTCCATATTACCATGCCCTCAATTTGACATGCTTCCATTTCTATCATGCCCTCCTATTACGTTCCGTATTACATGCTCCTATTTACATGTTCTTCATATTTACATGCACTACATATTACTTGCTACATCATTCTATCTCATATTACATGCTCATTTACTGCTATTCTATCATACAATGTTCATATACATGCTCATATTACTGTTCTATATTACATGTAACTATTAGATGTCCATATTACATGCCTCGCATTTACATTGACTCCATATTACATGCTCCATATTACTGCCCTCATATTACTATGCATTCCATTTAATGACTACATATTAATTTCCATATTCATGCTACATATTTACACTGCCTCCATATTTAATCTCCTTTACATGCTCCATATGACATGCTCTATTTACATGTTCCTTTAATGCTGACATATTACATGTCATATTACATGTATATTACATGTTCTATCTTATATGCTCCCATATTCACATGCTCCATCTTACTGCCCATATTAATGCTCCATATTACCTGCCCATCCATATAATGCTCAATTAATTTTCCATTTTACAGTTTCATATTACATGCTCCATCATTACATGTTCCATATTACATCTCATTTACATGTTCATATGACCATTCTCTTATATTACGCTCTATCATTACTGTTCCATATTACATGCCTCAATTTACAGTTCATATTAATCTCTATACATGTTTCCATATTACATGCCTTTATATTACATGCTTCCATAGTACTTATGCTCCAATTACATTTTCCATTTTACATGTCCATATTTACTATGTTCCATATTACGAATGCTCTACTATTTCATGTTCCAATTACATGCTTCATTTGACAATGTTCCAGTATTACTGCTCATATTACATGTTCCATTTACATGCTCTATATTATGTTCCATATTACTGCCCTCCATATTACATGTTCCATATTACATGGCGTCATATTACATCTTCATATTACAGCTCCATATTACTGTTCCTATTACTGCTCCATATTACTATCTTACGCATTACATGCCTCATACTTACATTTTCTATTAATGCTCTTTATATTACATGCCTCCATATTACATGCTCCCTTTTACATGTTCCCTTACATGCTTACATATTACATGCCTCATATTACCATGTTCCATATTGACGTGCTTACATATACATCTCTATCTTACATGCTCCATTACAATCGCTTCCATATTTAAATGCTCTCCAGTATTACATGTTCCATATCTAACGTGCCCATATACATCTCCATAATTTACATGCTACATTTACATGCTCATATAGATTACATGTTCAGTATTACATGCTCCATATTACATTTCGGCGTATTAATCCTAATATTACACCTGTCCATTTACATGTTCATATCTCATGCCTCCATATAATGTTCCGTTTATTAATGCCTACATCTTACATGTTCCCTATTCATATCCACTTACATGCTCCATATTTACATAGTTCATATTACATGCCTACATATTTACATGCTCCTATTACTATGTTCCATATTCCATGTAATATGTAGCATGTAATATGGAACATGTAATATATGGAGCCCGGGTAATTAATATATACGGCTATATTATTATATATAATATTTAGTGCCGAAACAGCGGAATAAACACGCGACACGCGGCTTACGGGTGCGCAGTGCGTATGCACCAGCAGCAGCCGCCGCTGAGATGTGTATTGCTAGGCAGGGATGGTCGGTGGGTGGTTGACAGCTAGATGGTTGTATCGCTATAGCGAGCTGACAGTAAGATCTGCTAACCGCTCTGTCTGAACACGCCGCTTACTGCCGCGCGCGATCGCAAAGCCTGCGTATCAACAAGCGCCGTCACGTGACGTGCCACCGTACGTTTACACGCGCTTAATAATATACACAACAATTGACATCCTCTCTCTCTCTCTCTCTCTCTCTCTCTCTCTCTCTCTCTCTCTC
>NW_014578593.1:7264-13239 GCF_000485595.1 Priapulus caudatus
ACAAGTCATGGAGGCTGACATCTTGGCAAATTCCAGCCAATCAGAAGGCGCTAAAATTCTTCCTATGTTATACCGTTTGGTAAAAAAAATTTCGCAGCCGGGCGGGCGCCGGGCAGCGAAATTTTTTTCCCCACTTGAGTTCCGGACCCACCATATATAGTGTTTTGTAATATATGGTTCGTATATGGTTGGATTATTTATAGTTAGTGTTAGGGTTCGGTTACCGGTTAGGGATAGGGGGTATTCATTTTACATTGTTGCTTCGAGGAAGTCGAGTGAATGGAGTGCGCTGATTGGCTGTGGTCCGGAACTCAAGTGGGGGAAAAAATTTCGCGGCCGGGCACGTAGGCGTGTTACCCTAACCCTAACACCAACCATAACACTAACGTTAACACTAACCCTAACCCTAACGCTATCTATAACACTAACCCATGTACTGTTACGCATTTCCTACGGGGATAAATGATAACAGATACCATCTGAAATACATAAAGCAGTAGTCATGACATTTGCTTTGCAATAAAAGTCATACATGTATCGGCATAAGTGCTGATGAGAATTTTAATAAAAGGGAGCTGCATCAGGAGTTTCGTCAAGGGTTTACCATAGAAATTCCAGGCTATTTCTAAGCTGTTATATACGGGGGAAGCTGTTATATACGGGGGAAGCTGTTATATACGGGGGAAGCTGTTATATACGTTACGAAGCTTTATAGACGGGGAAGCTGTGATATGACGGGGAAGCTGTCTATAACGCGGCGGAAGTGTTATATACGGGCGGAGTGCTGTATATTACAGCCGGGGGAAGCTGAGATACGCGGCGGCAGAGAAGCTGCTTATATACGGGAGAAGCTGTTTATATAGCCGGGAGAGATTTGTTATACGGGGAGCTGTTTTATATACGCGGGCGGAGCTGTTATATTCGAGGCGAAAGCTGTTAGATACAGGGGGAGAGAAGCACATAAGATTATATGGCGGAGAAAGCTGTTATAATCGCGGGGGGGGGAAGCTGTTACTATACGGAGGAAGCCTGTTATATACGGGGGGTAAGCTGTTATATACGCCGCGGGAAGCTGTTATATACGGGGGAAGCTGTTAATATACGGGGAAGCTGTTATATACGTGGGGGGATAGCTTGTAGATACGGGGTGAAAGCGTAGTTATTACGGGTGGGGGAAGCTGTATATACAGGGAAGTGCTGTTAGTATACGGGGGGAAGCTGGTATATATCGGGGGCAAGATGTGGCTGATATAGCGGGGGGGAGCTGTTATATACAGGGAGAAAGCTGTTATAGTACGGCGGGAAGCTGTTGTATATATCGGGTGGGAAGCTGGTTATATACGGGGAAGCTGTTATATACGTGGGGGAAGCGTATGTAGTACGGTGGAAAGCTGGTGGGTATGAGGGATCGTGTTGGAAAGCGTTGATATACGCGGAGAAGCTGTATATACGGGGAAGCTGTTATGGGTAGCGGTGGGAAGCTGGGTGATGATGGAGCGGGGGAAGAGCGTGGAGTATGAGAGAGAGGCTGGTATGATGACGGAAGAGGCTTGTTTATATACGGGGGGGAAAGCTGTTATAGTAGCGGGGGAAGCTGGTTATATACGGGGAAGCTGTTAATACGGGGAATACTGTTATATACGGGGGAAGCGTGTTCCATATACAGGGGAGGGAAGTGGTTAGTAGTGACGGGCGGAAGCTGTTATATACGGGCCGAAAGCTGTATATACGGGGAAGGGGAGGGGAGAGGAACTGTGGTATAGTAGGCGGGGAAGGGCTGTGAGGTGGATACGGGGGAAGCGTGTAGTATACGGAAGCTGGTGTGTGTAGTGATGACGGGGGAAGCGGTGTAGGTATGACGGGGACGTGGTTATGGATGAGCGGGGGAAGCGGGTGTAGTGATGACGGGCGGGGAAGCGGTTATATCACGGGCGGAAGGCTGTTATATACGGGGGAAAGCTGTTATATACGGGGGAGCTATGCTTATATACGGAGGAAGCTGTTATATACGGGGGAAGCGGTTATATTACGGGGAAAGCTGTTATATACGGCGGGGAAGCTGTTAATATACGACGGGGAAAGCTGTTATATCCGCGGGGAAGCCTGTTATAAACGGGGGAAGCTGCTTATAGACGGGGAAGCTGTTATATACGGGGAAGCTTCTTTATATACGCGCGCAGAAACTGTTATATACGGGAGAAGCTGTTATATACCGGGGCAAGCTGTTATATACCGGGCGAAGCTGTTATATACGGGCAAAGCTATATACGGAGAAGCTGTTATATACGGGCGGAAGCTCTTATATACGCGGGGAAGCCTCGTTATATACGGGGCGAAGCTGCTTCATATACGGTGCAGAAAGCTTTATATACGCGGGAAGACTGTTATATACGGGGGAAGCTGTTATATACGGGGGAAGCTGTTATATACGGGGGAAGCTGTTATATACGGGGAAGCTGTTATATACGGGAGAAGCTGTTATATACGGGGGAAGCTGTTATATACGGGGGGAGCTGTTATATACGGGGGAAGCTGTTATATACAGGGGAAGCTGTTATATACGGGGGAAGCTGTTATATACGGGGGAAGCTGTTATATACGGGGGAAGCTGTTATATACGGGAGAAGCTGTTATATACGGGGGAAGCTGTTATATACGGGGGGAGCTGTTATATACGGGGGAAGCGGGGAGACACGCATTCATGCAGGCGCGTGTGATGTCATTATAATTTATTTATAGCTGCATCGCTTCACAAAACTAATATCTCGTCGATGGGGAACTATATATAAGCCCGCATGACTAGACTATATAAACTATATATAAGCCCGCATGACTAGCTTGCTTGTTTCCGCTCGCTCATATAATATAAGCCCTGTACACTGTCTCAGCTAATCATTACATATAAGATGGCAGCTAGCGTCTAAATGTTCGGTAACGATATGAGAGGTCGGGTGATGCAGTGCTGAGAGTGGCCATGCAAGTGAAGAGTCTACTGTTTAACTGCCGCATTACACATATACCGCACACAAATGCAACACATGTCACGCAAACCACTACCCTGAAAACACATCAGCAAAATGCCTAATTGCAGAGGATAAAAACTTCATTTTAAAATAAAAAACAAACGTAAAATAATCCTTATTCCGGATTGTAAAGAAACCCCTTCATGTTGGGGTGCGTGTTGGCGTCGTTAACTACTCATGAAGATCCGCTCGTTACTAACTGACGTCACGATTTATTTTAGTACAATAAACGAATGCTAGAAACGGCCCGATCACGTGACGTGGCCCGATCACGTTGACCTTTCTAGGAGTAAGATGCAGCCTGCAGATGACGTCGTACGTCTACAAACGCTAACGGGGTGTTTACACCAATGACGTCACACAATAGGCTGTTGCATGACGTCACACACCGGCCTGCTGTATGACGTCACACACATGCGCGGCTGCTTGCACCGTAGTTTTTTTCTGCTTCGTGAACATTTATAGATAAACGATCTGCCGTCAAGTAATGCATGCCTAGGATTTTTCTCGGAGTGCGCGGAATAGGTTTACACAGGGAGCTGGGTGGCCGCCACAATACAAACAGTCCCATCTCTGAACACAAATAATGCAGTACAAGCGTGCACCCAGTTACCACACACACACGCACGCACACGCCCACACGCATGCACGCACGCACGCACGCACGCACGCACGCACGCACGCACGCACGCACGCACGCACGCACGCACGCACGCACGCACGCACGCACGCACGCACGCACGCACACACGCAATCACGCACGCACGCACGCACGCATGCACGCACGCACGCACGCACGCACGCACGCACGCACGCACATACACACACATTATTATAGCAGCATATACGACTGGTACATTATATCAAGACGGTCCTTCTTTATACATTATATCCCATAATATCCACATTGATATAACCTACTTATTCACATATCATGCCGAGCAAAACAACTACTGATTTTACAACAAATGATTTTTCTCTTGATACGATGTGATATATTTTACAGGTTTAGATATCGCTCACACGGTTAAATGCAATGTCACCTACTGTATATTAGAGGATATATATATATAGACTGTATATAACCTGCGTACACACTAAATATGTCATGGGTTCATTCTGCTAATCGGTGCCTGCCTAACTCATGCTCCCTCAAACGAATGATAGTACATATGACCGTTAGCTATAGGATGAGTTATATGTGACGCATGCTGAGGCGCTCACCTAATCCTGCGTTTACACTAAGCTGTAGCAAGTTAAACTGATATATCCTACATTATGCAAGCTCTCTCACATCCGCCAGAGCCTGTGTGCGTGCGTGCTGTGTATACATATATATATATATATATATATATATATATATATTATGTATATGTCTTTCTTTAGGTGGTCGTGTTTTTAATGAATACGAACAGCCATTAATGATATCAGCATGTGCACGTCGGCGTCCTGTGAGCTGCTCTCGCTGCTATTACGCTGGTATATATGCCGGGCATGCTCTATAGGGAACCCAGAACTACTGCAATACATAAATACCATTAACGTATTCACGCTCATGAAAAATATATGTTATCAAGAGAACTTCAAAATTGATTAGGTAAAATAATCATCTACAAGTCTAACAGACTTCATGAAATTTCAATTTGCTATAATTGCCAAACAATGTCCGTAGTCCTAAATTCTTAAAATGCGAAATAAGAATGGTGTGAGCTTTATGAACTTTATGTCTCTATCTATACTTTATGTCTCTATATAACTACTTTATGTCTCTATCTATACTTTATGTCTCTATATATTTACTTTATGTCTTTATCTACTTTCTAGAGTCTCACACACCAGCTAGCCATTGCTTGGTCAAACAACTAATATAAGCGCCTGACGTGTCTATTGCTTCAATGACAACATTTTAATTTAGAACTACAACTTATTTCACTGCTAATTAAAAAGAATACTGTATAAAATTCTGTCGTCACAAGATCGTATAAATAAGAATTGGAACCTACTGATGGAACCCCATAAACACGCAATTACCCTCATAAAATTACCATAACTCATTGCCAATGCAGGTCATTTGCATATATATATATATATATATATATATATATATGCTGAGCATAATAGGTTTGGCTAATTAAAATTCAAACGCAGAATTTGTTAGATATTCGCAAAGTTATAAAAATTATAAATATTAATTTAAAGGTTACAAGCAGGCTGAATAGTCCCACAAAATATAAGCAGCCCATAAATTACTGAGAATTGATACGGAACTTAGTTCAACTTGATTTTATATAAAACCAAAAAGAATTTCCTTACACTTCATAATATTATGAATGCGGGCTGTTCATCATATCAGGAGTAGATAATAGAAGAGTAGGAGTAGATCTATATATAGTATAGTAGAAGGAGTAGATCTTCTATCTACTCCTGATCATATAATTAATGAATGTATTAAAATTAATGAATTGATGGTAGACTTCCTAATAAGGCAACAATCACGACAATAAGACGCCGCTAACATATGTATTATGACATACTCGCGAGCTGCTGCTACTCACTAACACTGATGACTGATGACTGATGACTGATGACTGAATACATGCGCAGCGGACGGAGAACACGGAGAACGTGAATAACGCGGCAGATATTGCCTCCCCGCAGCAGCAGCAGCAGCAGCAGTATTATAGTAGCTATAGGCATGTAGGCTAAAGGACTGCCTGACATGTAGGTCGACCCAGGACACGTTTCCCGTGGATAGATAGATAGATAGATAGATAGATAGATAGATAGATAGATAGATAGATAGATAGATAGATAGATAGATAGATAGATAGATAGATACGTCGGGACACGAGTGCGGCACCCGCATACTGTCTGTAGTGAAGTGCTGCTATGTATGCACGCGTGACTAGCTACATGTAAAATAACACATTAATAATATATATATATACTTCT
>NW_014578593.1:13612-14961 GCF_000485595.1 Priapulus caudatus
GGGCGTGCGTGCGTGCGTGCGTGCGTGTGTGTGCTGGGTTGTTTACTTCGTCATCGTGGCCGCGCCGCACGCCCCGTTACCGTGACAACCATGCAACACCCGCATCAATTCTCAACGATTTCCACACGAAATCTGCTGTGAACACGATCAGCAGTAATATCCCCGTCTTGCTGACGACGTCGGCGCGCGTCGTAACTGCGTCATCACGCGCGGCCCGCACGCCGACCCACGACACGGGACACATCCCCGATATCTTCCCCGCTCTCCCTCCCTAACGTCCATCCCGGCGCCATGCCGCCGCCAGCTGTAATTTTCCCACGTCGACAACGTGTCGCCGATCCACGGAAAATTATTGCCGACGTCGTGAGTACGTCGGGCATGTGTGTGTAGATGTGAGTGCGACTGGTAGTCCATGTGGCGGGCGTGCGGCCGCTATAACATCTACACACACCGTGTGTGCGTGCGTGCGTGCGTGCGTGCGTGCGTGCGTGCGGACGACACATACATACACGGCCGCCGCTACACCTCAGCGCTAACACACGATGTCACACACACACATACACGCCTACTGCCGACGTCGTCACGTGACGGGCTCGCCGACGTAGCGGCCGACGAGTTTGCTACACAACCGGCGTGTGTGTATATTACTGTGGCCTTCGTTGCTGGGTTGCTGTGAGAGGTACAGTAGCACACACGCGCATACACACACCCATAGGCGCTTCACTCACACACACACTCGCTCACGTTCTCTCACACACTTGTAGCGACCGTACGTTACATCGGTACCTACCTTACGACATGCACGCTGCTGCTATCCGCCGCTGAGATCCGGGAAAATTCGCACTGACGCAGAGAATCGAGCAGAAGACGACGATCCGATCAACACAGACAAGCGTTCGCTCTCTCGCCATGCAGTACTAACGTGCACCAACAGCTCTCTCTCCCTCGCTCGCTCGCTACGCAGCGCTGCTGCTGCTGCTGCGGCAGTGCGCCTGTCTGTCACGCTATGTAAACACGCCGCTCATTGGCTGGCGGGTGAGGAGGTCTGAGCCACGGCTCGCTAGTGCATGCTTAATCAAGGTACGTGCGTGGCAGCACCGCGCCGCAGCCGCATAACAAATGCGAGAGCTATTCATGTGCTAATTTTACTGCGTGCGTCGACGCCGCTTCAACCGCGGCGTCACACAGCGACGCTGATATATCGTGCGCTACGTTACGGACGGCACCGCCGCGGCAGTGCGGGCGGCAGTGCGGCACGGGCGGCAGTGCGGGCGGCAGTACGGGCGGAGGTACACACACACACACACACACACACACACACACACACACACACACACACACACACACAC